>NC_137203.1:6095713-6098213 GCF_960531495.2 Zeus faber
AATAAATAAATAGGGGACGGAAAGGCATGGATCCAAGAACTGAATGGAAGGAGGATGAGGGAGCGGCTCCCTCAGTGGAATTCAAAAGACTCCACTGTAGTCCTACATCGCCCCAAATTCTCTGGAAAGTGTGGGCGGAAGATTCTCTACCTGGAATCCTTCGTCTTCGTTTTTTGTTTTTTTTTGGGTTTTTTTTTTTTTGTAGAAAACACGCGGCCGCCGCCTGAGTGCTGCCGATCGATGGAAGGGCGCTAAAAGGCGGCGTGAAAGCCTCCAAATGAGCAGATCGATGGATGGTAATGCTTGTGGTGGTTTTTCCGCCGCGGCGTGGATTGATTCTGCAGTTTGGGGACGGGGGGTAAATTGAAGACGACCCGTCAGATTATCACCGTCGTGCCGGCGATGAAGAGCTTTTTTAAAGGAACTCTGACCTCTGAGGGCGACCTATGGATTTAGTGGGAAAAATAATGTTTCAACACAATGAGCTCTGAACACTGGCAAGTGTGTGCGTGTGAATGCGCGTGTGCGTGCGCACGTGTGTGTCTGTGTGCTCTGTTATTTAGAATATGAACGACTCCGAGAATTACACACATTTGAACAAACACACATTTGAAGACAAATACACACACACACACAAATATGAAGACACACTTTGTCATTCTCAGAAACACACAGACAACCACGCAGACGCATATGAAGACACACACAGTCTTTCTGGCTCAGACACTCAAACAAACATACACACACACACACACACACACACACACACACATACGCACACACCCACAGACACGCACATACACATGAAGACACACACACACA
The DNA here is from genome assembly GCF_960531495.2 of Zeus faber. Lineage (NCBI taxonomy): Eukaryota > Metazoa > Chordata > Actinopteri > Zeiformes > Zeidae > Zeus > Zeus faber. The sequence goes on from NC_137203.1 coordinate 6,096,536, forward strand.
CACACACACACACATTGACACAAATAAATATGAAGACACATTTTGTCATTCTCAGAAACACACAGACAACCAGGCACAGAGATATGAAGACACACACAGTCTTTCTCGCTCAGACACACAAACACACACACACACACAGACACGCACAGGCACACACTCACACATAAAAATGTGAAGATGCACAATTCATCTTTCTCTCTCTGACAAACATTCTCAAACACGCACACACACACACACACACACACACACACACACACACACACAAATATAGTTCCTCGACTCAGACACACACATAAAAAATATAGGAAGAGTTTCTTTCTCTCTCCGACACACACATTCTCAGACACACGCACACACACACACACTGAAATATAGTTCCTCGTCTCAGACACACACATAAAAAATATATAAAGACACAGTTTCTCTTTCTCTCTCTGACACACACACATTCTCAGACACACACATAACCACACACACACACACACACACACACACACACACACACACACAAATGCACAAACCTTAACACACACATATAAAGGGACACACATTTTTGATATTTTTCTCTATGACACAGACACACACATATGAAGAGACACACACGCAGTCCCTCGCTCTCAGACACACCCACGCACACACGCACTGACACACACACACACACAAACACACACACACACACACACACACACACACACACACACACACACACAGTATGTATGCCTCTGGGTGACTCCTCCTTCACGATGCCTCTGAAGAAGAATTTGCCTGAATCTAAATGTATTTAACCACTGATGCCATTTTTCCTCCAGATCAGACGCATTCAGATACATTTTTATTAAACCAACCAGTATTAACAATGTACAGCTTAATCATTTCAAGACATGTTTTAAAAGTGCTTTTGTGTAGGTTCTCTCTAAATAAATAACAAGTTTCCATTTTCTGACAACAATACAACATCACGACCGCAGACGGCCATCGGCACGATACTGGGAAAAAAAAAAAAATGATTAAGGTTTACACAAACCGCGGAAAACATTCCTCTCGGGGTTCATATTTTGAATACCTCGAATGCGAGGGGAAATGTCAGGGTGGGGGGTCCAATCACGTCCAGTTTCAAAGGGAGGAAAAAAAGACGGCCTCATGTCCCGATCCATGCAGACGCACGGAGGCCAGATTGTTGTTCTTTTTCCTCCGACGGGGTCGAACCCTCGCTGGCGGCCGGCTCTGCAAGTGTCACGTTTCACAAATCCAGAGACTTGAAGAAAAAACAAAAAAACAAAACGAAAAAAAAAACAGGCCTCCGCCGTTCCGCGCCGCGGATCCGAGTCCTCGAAAACAATTAATCCCAGCGCGAGAAAGCAAGGCTCCCGGGCGGCGGGCGGCGCCCACGGAACGTTCCCCCATCCCACCGGAGTCCTCCTCGCCGCGGAGGACGGGCGACGGGGGTCAGCGGCTGATCGGAAGCTGCGGGATGGGGATGGTGGGGTGTCCCAGGTGGCTGGGGGCCGTGAGCACGGAGAAGGGGTGACCTGGAGACGGGGAAAACCAAAAGACCCCCGACGTCAGAGTCGGGCTGGGGAACGCTGCGCCCACAAGAAACACTTTGTGGAAACAGTCATTACAAAAGTGCGACATTACGGCCGAGCAGGTAGAGACGTTGAATGGAACCGTTAGAGCA
>NC_137203.1:6103213-6168213 GCF_960531495.2 Zeus faber
CAAGGAGGCCTATCAATTGGATTCATATTTGAAAAAGTCCGTTTAAATGCAATAAAATACAATAGACAACACTCCGATTTAAAAATAAATAAATATAAGAAATAACGCAATTAATAAAATAAGTTAAACTACTAAAGTAATAATACAACGCGTGCACAAATATATATCCCGAAAAAAATATGACATTACACAAATATAAAACGAATGATACGAATTAATTCGTTTCACATTTAAATCTTGTTTTTTTCTTTGCTTGTATTTATTCCCAGCTCTCACCTTCAGCAGGTATCGGTCCTGGATGTCCATGCCGCAGCTCGCACACTGGTTCCGGGCTGCGGGCCGCGCCTGGGGGGAGTCCACGGCGGGGGAACACATGCAGGAGGCCTCGGAGGGACTGGACCCGCTGGACTCCTGCTTCACCTCCGATTTAGACTGTTTTGCAACAACAAAAACAACAACACACGCAGAACATGCACTAAAACTGAATGCGCGTACAGGGCCTACACCCCGAATTTCGCAGGACAGAAATCCGGCAGGGGAGTCGTGAGGATCCACCCGAAATCCAAAAGTCACCTCCTTTCTTTTTACGCAGTTAAAGGACTTCTGGGGGAGGAGGGTGGGGCGGGCGGGGGTGTAAAGACATTCTAAGGCACGACGACAGCCCTCGAGGATCGAGTCCCCCAGATGTTTCCCACTCACCATTTTCGGCTGCTGCAGACCGCCTACTCGGGGAGAAGACGGAGCCCCGCGCTCCGCGCCCCGCTCCGCGCGTTACGCATCTTGGCCGCGGGCCCAATCGGCGAGCCGGATCCGGTGGAAAACAACGGGACCGTGGCTTCTCCTACATTTAAACCCTGCGGCGACAAAAGATAATTTTGATGCAATTAGTGGTGGGGTGGAGGGGGGGGGGGGGCAAGCCAAAAAAAAAAAAAAAGATATGATCGATTTTCCCCCTCTTGTGCGCCACCTCATGTTCCCCGCGCAATCAAACGGCGTGAAAAGACGCGTTTACCTGCAATTAGCGGGAGCCTGAAGCGCTCTGGATGAGAGGCGGGGGAGAGGAGTGTCAATTCCAGCTGTCAGTCACGGCGAGGCGCGGGGCCACCAGCCAAATTGCGCGTTCTAATCTCAATAGCCGCGTAATCGAAAATCGAAAAAAAAAAAAAAAAAAAATCTCCAAAGTGAAGAGGCCCGATTGGAGATGGGTCAATTCACGGGCGGGGAGGAGGGGAGGACAATGCGGAGAAGTTGCAGCTGATCTTGAAACATAAAGGGGTCCTGATTGTCTCGGGCCCCCGATCAGGGCCATTCACGCACTCGACGCTCCCTCGGTGATTACAGCCGCATTCACCGAGCGCCAGGAAGCCGCGCTCGGGCGGAATTCGGAGCCCATGTTGTCCTTCAATTACCGGCGACGCGAGATCGCGTTAATTGACGCGAGAATGTGCGATTACGTTAATTAAAGAACAGGGGGGGCCTCCCCCCGGTCCGAGGGGGAAAAAACGCGGAGGCCACTTTACACGCAGGAAAATACACTTTTTTTTTTTCCCTGCCCTCGCGGTGAAACGCGGCGAGATTAAAAAGAAAAACAAAACAAAAAACGAAATAGAAAAACGAAAAAGCACCAGGTCCAAAAAGTTCATTTACTGCGGCGTTTTGTATTTTTTTCCGGACCGCCCCAAACGCAGCACGTCCACGTGTAATTCCGTCGGAGCTGGAGAGCGTGTTTTAAACGATCCACGGGAGTGGCAGCAGCAGCGTTTTGGGGCTGGTTGTGGGTGTAGATCGCAGGGTGTCCAAACAGGCTTCGCATCTCCTCCCAGTCGCAACGCACTCCAGTCTGGTTCCTGGACTGCAGCCTCCCCTCCACCCGCCTCTCCACCCCCTCCACCCTCCACACTTGGAGGTTTACACCCAGGAGGACGTGATGCTGGGAGGGTTCTGGGTTTTTTTTTTTATGTTGTTTTTTTGGGAAGGAGGAAAATGTGAATAGTCATTCAGGCCAAACGAATACAACTGGAGCTGCCCCTGGAAGACTAAGCTGTGTCTGATGACCACCCCCCTTTCCATTATATATAAATAAAAACAAAAATACAAGTATATATATATATATATATATGTATATATATATATATATATTTTTTTTTTTTTTTAAATTTATTTATTTATTGTGTGTGTGTGTGTGTGTGTGTGTGTGTGTGTGTGTGTGTGTGTGTGTGTGTGTGTGTGTGTGTGTATATATATATACATATATAAACGACAATAAAAAAGGTCACAACAAAAACTCACCGTCAAGATCTGAAAATAATATAGAAATAATTTCCTATATTATCATTTAATCGTTTTGCATTTATATTGTGAATATATATTGGGCAATATATATCCAAAATATAATTATATAAACATTTAAAACACACACACATATATATATATATATATATATATATATATATATATATATATATATATATATATATTATTATTATTATTTTTTTTTTATTATTATTATTATTTTTTTTTATATATATATATAATTTTGCTGCGGCCCACTGCAACTCCTTTGAGGACCCCTAGGGGACCGCGGACCCCGTTCTGGGAACCCCATGCTATAGAATTGCGGAGTAGCTTAACCTTCCCTTACTAAGGGTTATAATAATAGTTATAAGTGTAGTTATCTTAGTTATTACCACCTTTATGTATCTTGTATATATTTCATAGTCACAATATGTTAATGCTGTCTATACGTGTAAAATCAAGATTTTTATAAATGTTTATCCACGTTTATTTAATTATAAACGCTTATTATTTATATTAATAAGCATGGATATGAATAGATAACAAGGAAATAAGAAATATGATTATGTGACATATGATGTTATGGTTCACTAGGACTATAAAGTGCGTCCTCCAGGCAGCGGAACCTCTGGGTTTACCTGCTGCTCCTCAGAGTGACACCCAGACAATGAGCCTCCACTTTAGGGCTTTCTTCATTTCTATCATCATCCAAGTGAACGCCAGCTTGTGACAAGAATATGAATTAGGCCTACGATTTGAAGTGACTGCTCCCATTAAATCAATTACAGATCGCTTAAAAAGCATTTTGGGTTCTTGTGCAGTGGAATGTATTGTCCCTGTATCTGGTATCGATAAGATAATGCACTGCGCTGCTCAGTGCATTACCTGCTCCACTCTGCCCCCTCTTAAATCATCAATAATCATCAACAAACCCTCACTGTCTTATAGAAAACCCCAACGCTTACCTGCTGATATCGACGGCTGTGTTTTTAACATCAGTAGGCCGGTTTTATTTGAAGGTTTGGAAAAATATCACCCACACACTATTTTATTTTCCATTTACCATGTCCCTCTAGGGATCCGCTGAAATAAGATAATAAAATTAAGGAAAAGAAACAATGAAATTATTGGTAATCCATTAATTAATTATTTTATTTCATTTTACTCACTTATTTGTTTATTTTATTTTATTTGCAGAGGTCCATAGTACAGTATGCAGCCTTATTTTTTTTTTAAATAGTCTATATGAACAGAAAACATTGCAGCCATCCCAGCCTATTCAAAATGCAGCTCGTAAAAGCACCATGGTGCATGTAGCACCTTCAATCCCTGATCATTTATTATCTCATTATCATATTATTAAAATCTGTCTCTGATAACATCAAAATCATGTCCACAAGCAATGACCGTGTGTGGTCAAAAAGCAAATAACCGAAAAACACTGCATGATGGGTTTTAATATATAAAGAACATCGTTCATTATGAGGACCTTGCAGGCGACGATCCATTGCACAGCTGTGTGTTGTTTCATTATTCATTCACACATCTGTCATACATCATATTGCTTAATCCCAAAAATTAGACAATCCAAATTGTTTATGTTTTTTTTAATCAAATCAAATGCTGCTTCAAAAACAGTGTGCACATTAAATCACAACATAAAGTAATACATTTAAGATAAGACAAGACTTTTGTTTTTAAAACATACAAGATGAAAAAAAATAGATAGTGATGGAGTGATAGTGGCATTATTGTTATGTTATCGTATTGGTCAGTGATGGCTTTCAATTTTGTGTGCAATCAGGGTGTGTGTGTGTGTGTGTGTGTGTGTGTGTGTGTGTGTGTGTGTGTGTGTGTGTGTGTGTGTGTGTGTGTGTGCGTGTGTGTGTGTGTGCATGCGTGTGTGCGTGCGCCTGTGCGTGTATTTGTTTTGTCCTTACAGTGTCACCTCGATGCAAACACATCATCAACGCTCCAGATGAGGACGTGTAGCCTGTCGCTTCCTGCTCCGGCGGATGTGGCCGTGGAAGTGGAAGTGGAAGTGGAAGTGGACGTGTCGAGCGCGGCGGTGTTCTTTGGCAGAGCAGCGTGCATCGCGGTGTGATTACCTTGCTCCCTGCCCTTCCTCTAGGCTCAGCCCCGGCAGCCCCTGTTCCAGAAAAACAATAAGGGCCCGGCTTCTCGCCACGATAAAAACAAAACCCCCACACGTGTTAGAGTCATTAGATCCATCCCAGCATCCCCAGCGGACACTTCAGTCGCTGGTATGTCGACGGCGCGTTACGTGTGTGTCCTCCGCTCGATGCGAATGTACGCCGGGCCGGAGGGGTCGAACGAGGGCAATAGTATTTATAAAGCGTTGGGTCACAGTCTGCATCAAGGCGCAGCCCCCCTGTGACGGCAGAAACACCGGGTCGAAGTGACAATAAGCAACCTGAAATACACACACTACACATTGTTGTATAGTGGGTGGATATTCTGTTGATCCGGTTCATTTAAGTGGTTGGAGACGACATATTATGGCAAAAAATGTTGTCAAAAGGGAGTACTGGACATCCAAATACTGTCATGAAATCTGATGAGGACATGTGTGACGTGTCGTTTCTCCTCAGTTGAGCGAGCACAATGACTATGGAAGTTTTCAAAACCCTGTTTGAAATATTCCTTACCATTTAGCCAATTTGCCAACAGCACAATAAATATTCGAAATACTCACTACGTCGAATCAAATATATGCGTATTGAGCAAGTACATCACATGATTTTGGTCTGTTACCTCGGATGACGGCTGCAACTCACAGCAATTTTAAAATCATTGTGGAACAATGTCTAGACAGACAGACAGACAGACGCACAGACAGACAGACAGACAGACAGACAGACAGACAGACAGACAGATAGATCGATAGACAGATAGATAGACAGCATGGACTGCTGATGTCACGTTCCACACGACGTCCACCGAGCGCCTTGTGCTTCCCCGTGGGGCGTCAACACCGCACACGGAGGCAATCAACAGAAATCACAGAGTTCTTTTGTGTCACTGGAAGGGGAAGGGGTGGCGCAAAAGCCCAAACTCCACTCAAGAAAAACACGTCTCTCGCTGTGCACCAGACATTGTCAGCCTTGGTCACTTGATATGCACGCAGGGTCACGGGATCCTTCTAAGGCCGATATGCAGTATTGGTATTTGATTGATATATTCTCAATGAGAATGGTTGTTACATAGGTTTCAAGAATATGAGATTTAATCCATTTCGAGTTCCCTCAATGTTCTGTGATATCCTAAAAGTCGTCAATATTCTACTCAAATTGGGCTGATATGCCATGTGGAATACCCGCACTTTGACCAGAAATGTATAGAAAGTACAATAAGAAAGATTCTTATTGACTCCCCACCCCTGTTGTTATTGGCCTAGATGGGAATTGCAGCGCATACAATTTTTGGTGGCGACCCAAAATAATAAGGAAAAAAATGTGAAAATGCTTGTCGTGTTGTGAATTTTAGGACAATCGTCCAAAATAGAACCCTTCCATACTTCTAAACTGTCTGTTGTCCTTAAAGACGCTGATTTAAGAGGACGTTTGGGGACCGATGTGTGTGTGCGTGCGTGTGTGTGTGTGTGTGTGTGTGCGTGTGAGGTGTCGGTAAGACCGCTCTCCACTGCTCGGAAAAACAAGGGGGAGCTCATGAACTCCACCCCTGCCAAGGGTTCCAGCCGGGCGGTGGGGAGCGAGTTTTTAAAATTTGTTGCACATTTAGTTTGACTTTTTTTTTTCAAAGAGACACCAAGCAGCGCCGTTCCTCCATCCAACGGGCCCCTGCGAGGACTTCAAACCGATCTAGATTACAGTGCTGCGGCCAAGCTTTCAACAAACATAGGAAATAGCACATTACACCATCGCTCTCTAAAGAGTTGTACTGGACAGAGAGAGGGGGGGGGGGAGCCTCTCTGCAGTTATTTAACAAATACAAGTTTATTTGAAGTACAGACAAGGAAAAATGGAGGCTTTTTTCAGTGCTTGCGCTCCAGATGACAGCAATTTGGGGGTATTGTGTATTTTGGCCCCGGCGCAGACTCTATGATGGATGACAGGAGAGAAAATCACCAGCCGCTGGCTGGAGCACAGACATGCAAATTGCTTTCAGCTGATTGCTTTATTCTGCTTGATATTTATCAAGTGGATTACAGTATGGTTTCTTATTTACATCCAGGAAGCAGCTGATCAATTCCCCCGGAGGGAGGGAGTGTTTGGGGAGAGCTGCATCCCCCCCGTTCCTGTCCCGTGAAAATATACAGCCCCGAAGTGGCCGCTGTAAACACTGGAGATTAATTGTCCAAACTTTGGAGGGGTCTAACACCAGTTTCCTGCATCAGAGAATACAAACGCCACGGACACGTTCAATGAAGTGGGGTGATGTCATTTTGGGACTAACAACATGGTGTTTCAAGAGGACTATTAATGTTTTACAGCCTTTCATTTGTACTTTGATGCTCACAAAATGGTACTATTTTATGCACAACCATAGATTATAGAGGAGGTGACCCGAACCTATTTTTCAGTGATGAATCTAACTGACCTTATTATATTGTAACCCACAGTCTGTATAATCCAGAATAACCTAGAGTGTCGTGAATCATACCTGAGTATACCCCAGTATTTATATTTGTTTTCATGTTTTACTTTCATCTGGTCATTTCCTCATGCCGTGACAAACCCCCGTGTCATTTCAGACCCGCCCCACTCCCTTTTGCTTTGCTGTCACTCCCTTCCCTTCACCTGGTTTCCTCCGCCTGCAGCTCATTCCCTCTGTAGTCTCACAGTATAAATACCAGTCCACTTCCCCTTGTTCCCTGCCAGATTGTCTATTGCATTGCGTTGAGCTTTACTACCACACTACTACCCGTTTCCTGGACCTTCCGTCCAAACCCCTTCCTGTTTCCCTTGACTCTGATTCTCTGCCTGATCCTGATGGACTCTGATTCTCTGCCTGATTCCCTGGACTCTGATTCTCTGCTTGTTTCCCTAGACCCTGATTCTCTGCCTGTTCCTTGCCAGATACGCTTACCTTCTCTGACTGATCTACTGGTTTTGACCCCCGCCTGTGTTTTTTGTGAATAAACCTTGTGGACTTTGACTTCTTACCTGATTTTTCTTGTGCCGTGCTTATGGGTCAGTGAGTGTAACACAGGGAGTCATCCTGCCTCATCAGACACAATCACAGATCATAATCAGACGGAATAATCATCGGTACTCGCCGCTCTCTGATTGGCCTGAACGTTCTGCTCTCTCCGCCTCCAAAGTAGGTTTTCGAGTTTCCAGCGCCCTTTTCCCCAAATTTTAAATACAGGTGCAGCCAGTATAATGCTGTCTATTTATGTTCTGTTTTTCGTGTGATAACTGTATTGACATAATGCAAATCCTTTTCTTTCATTTTTTTTTTACTATAGACTCCAGCCAAATATTTGACATATCATTAATGAACACATATCTAAGGCAAATGTCCAATTAGGTATTTAGGCCTTTCTCTCCTCTCACAGTATCATCAAAACGTCAGTTGTCACCCTACATTAAATAATGTTGTCATAACTGATCCAAGGGATTATAAAAACACACGAATGACAAGGATAGTTTATTGAAGGCATTTATCTTAGGCTACTGTAAAAATATAGGAAAGACATCACAATTTCCACGAACGGCAGATAAACGCTGAAGACCTGACTGACGTATCCAAATGCTGTACACAGACTGTCTTGCTGTTATTGGACCAGGTTGCGAAGCTAGGATTCCCAAACTCTGTTTAATTTCACTGCAGAGATATTAACCTTGGTACAAAGGGGACATCAGGATTAATCAGCCGCTCGTGTCAGAGTGTGGCCATTTTAATGTCTTTTGAGTCGTCTGAAGATCATTTATTTTTTTTGTAGACACTCTTGAGGCCCGTGCCAGAGTTTAATCAGCATAACATGAATATCAAATGTTCTCCACATGATATTTGGCATTGATTTGAAAAAAAACCCGAAAAATGTTAACCTTTTATGACAGCAAAAATGTTGCTACTGTTACTGTAATGCTACGTCTGAAATATCAAGGGGGGAAAAAAATAAGTGTCCTCTAAAAAAAGCTTTTATTCTCCACTCGTTTAACCTTTATTTCTAGGAAATTTGACTGACGGCACTTTTTTTTGGGTTTCACGGGTTGGGGCTGTTTTTAGGCAGATCTGGTTTTGCAGTTTCTGGAGTTTGCTTACCGCGCCAGGCGCCGCAGTTTGTCTTTCCAGTTACACGGAGGAGAATATTTCAAGTATTGAAGAGAGTATTCCTGGAGACCTCCTCACGAAAGAGCACAAACACAACACCTCCCCCTCGGAGCAGTAACAATTTGGTTATAAAACATAAGAGGCGCAATTATTGGAGCTCTGTGCGGCTCTGTGTTATTTAATTTAACCTCGGCTCATCCTCTGATAGTGACCCCGCTCCTTGACCCGGCTTCAGATTCATATGGAGGTATCGGGTCGGGGTCGGAGGCCGGCTACTTAGCCAATCAGGTAACGAACTCCAGGAGGAAAATTACTTCCTTCCGACCACTTGCGCTCACCTGCAGCGACCCCGAGCAATCAGAGGTGAAGCAAGGCCCTAATCAGGGAGAACCCTCCGGGTCAACGAACAACATGCCCCGAGACCACAAGGCCCGGCCGCAGCCTCCCCGGCAGGCCGGCTCGAGGTTCAAGCATTTAACCTGTCACATCAAATAGGCTCAACACGGAGATTACTTGTGCAGGAGGCACTCGCGTGTTTGGTTTGATGCCGGCTGCAATATCCTGCCCGGCCGTTGATCCCAGCGGCTCTGGGCGTAGCGCGGAGGGGCTCGAGTCAGGGAGAGAGGGCCGGTGCCTGGCAGGCTTCAGATGAGACCGCAGGGAGGTGTGGGGAGGTGGGGCACGGGGCGCGGGGGGCACCCCAGGGCGTGCCGCCGGAGAGGGTCCGTAACCCGCACGACCGTCAGACCCCCTCCGGTGTTTGTTTTGCTAAGAGCACCTCGTCGGGTCAATCACCACGTCGGGCGGCGGGGAGGGGAGATCGCCGCGAGGAGAGAGGAGCCTGGCTTCAACGGAGCGCCAATGGCACGGATGCCTTGCCCGGCAACACTCTGCACTGGGGCCGTTATGCCTGGGAGCAGATCATAAAATATCCTCACGCATTAGCACCTAAAGTAACAAATAGCTGAAATATTACCCAAGAGTAGGGCTCTGCTCGACTGCTATATGCACCGTTGACTGCCAAGGACTAAACCTTAAGCACCTGAAAGCATCAGCACTTAAAATGTGGCTTGTATACAGAGTGGCTGCATAACACCGGGTTGTTGGGTTCTGCGCCTGCGTTTTGACAGCTGATTCATTTTAACCTCCGACGGCCTCGGGTATATTCGCAGCGTGCCGTGCGAGGGTTTGCGAGCTAGCAAAGCCAAAGTCACGATGTCCCACCGGACACGGCAGCAAACCACATCAGCTCACCAAACCCGAGTCGTGATTGAAACCTTAACGCTGCCAAAATAATCTTCACGGTGACAAGAGAAAAAAGGGTGGAACGGGCGGACCACCGGGCACATGAGAAATCTGAAACCGCGCTCTTCGGGAAGGTACGGGAGATAGAGGCGAAAGCCGAACCCCTCGCCTCAAATCAGCCGGCTCCCCCATCGCCGCTCCGACAAATGAAAGTCAGGGGGCCCGTGTGGCGGACCCACCGCGGCGCGCCTCCGTCAGGAGCGCCATCTGAGATAATACGCGATTCCCCCCTCTCTCCGAGCCATCAGTTGGACCGGCCCGTTCTCCAACTGGACAGGAAGTCTGCTAATCTGCAATCTGATCCGAGCGAGGGAAGAGGCCAGGAACCAGCCTTCAGTGCTTTCACCAATCGTATTCATCACCAGAGCAGGGCCTGAGCTCATTAAGAGTGGGAGCATGGCTTAACTAAACACGGTTCTCTATAAAATAAATGCTTCCAGGTTACTCCCAGTCCCGGGCTCCGCTCATAGGGGGCATCTGATTTCAATTACCAGGAACGCTGTGTAGGAAGCAACGAGATTCGGTCTCCCCGGCGTGCACAAACAACACCATGGCAACCGACATCAGCACTCCCAGCCCCGGTGCAGATCGAAGCCCCTTTCAGGCACTTGTAAGCCGGGAAATCATTATTTGATAATTATTTCCTGATGCAGCTTTTTTTTTGTTGTTTTTTTTTTAAATATCATTCATTGGCAGGATTGTTGAAGCAATCCACGCCGCGCAATTTGTAGAAGTGGAGCGTCGCTCTGGATCTTGAGGTGGTGGAAAATGCTGCAGTGTGTAACCGGGGAGCCTCTAGAAGGAAGAAGGACGTGGATGACACGGTCCAAAAATGACCTTGTTATCATCACCTTGTTGGTTTTCAGCATATTTGATCATTTCATGTTTCGATCAATTCAAATGTTTTTTTTTTGGGGGGGGGGGGGGGTTCATATTGTTGGGTTGTTTGTGATCATTTCACATCATGTAGAAATAACTGCAGCAAGTTTTACTGCACGTTCCTCTCCAAAATCGATGCAGCATTTTCATTGAAGTACTCCGAGTACATGGACGCATCGCATGCGAGATAGATGGACAACTAGACAGATAGCACACACACACACACACACACACACACACACACACACACACACACACACACACACACACAGTATTACATGTGTCTATCTATCACATTAAATTTACATTAGGGAACCAGATGTAACATCTCATCAATACAGTTTCAGATCTTCATCCTGAGGTTCTCTCTCTCTCTCTCAGCAGACACTACAATATGGCCCTAATCTTAAAGGACAAACTCTCACAGAACATGTTCAGCTCATTCAATAAGAGATTTTTTCCTATTCTAAGTTGTTGTCGTTGTCGTTTTTTCTTTATTACAACGCGACGCCCTTTTTATGTTCCTTGTTTTTAAATCATTATTTCATTAGATCATTTCGATAAACTTTTTTTTTTTGTTTTAACACCATACAACCATGACGACTTGAGCATGAGCAGCTGAAGATGCAGGTGGACTCCCCTCCATCACTGTTCCCTGAACCGCAGGACTTTCTGACCAACAGGCCGCAGCGTGTGGGGCCGCGGGGATGCGCATCGTGCTGGGTGGTGAGCAGCGCGGGCGCCCCCCAGGGGACGCTTCTGGACAGCTCATCCACAGAGGTTCTCTGGAGACGCTGCTGCCGTGGGGACGTCGTGGGGGAGGTCAGGAGCAGGAGGGCAGGGTGCATGGTGTGCAGTCTTGCTGAGTGGGGCGAAAGGCGGACCACCCGCTGCCCACCGTCAGCGAGACAAAGGAGATGGTGGTGGACCGAGGTCCCCCTGCCGCCAGTCTCCATCCGGGAAGAAGGAGCAGGTGGAGGCGGGCGACATCCGGGCAAACGAACCGGACTGGACCGGCAACGCAGGAGCCCTGCTCTATTTCCCGAGGAGGCCCCCGGTCCTTTGGAGTGTGAACATATTTTACCAGTGGCCCTGCGGCGAGGTGTCCTCAGGGTGGGACGCTGATGCAAAGAGGCTGAACGGGCTTATAAAGAAAGCTGCTTCTGGAGAGATGGCTGGTCCTCCAGGGAGGGCTGCAGGGGGTCTGCAGGAGGTGTACCACCCCTAATGAGACTCCTCTTGCTGTATATATATTTGTATGTGTATATATATATGTGTGTGTGTGTGTGTGTGTGTGTGTGTGTGTGTGTGTGTGTGTGTGTGTGTGTGTGTGTGTGTGTGTGTGTGTGTGTGTGTGTGTGTGTGTGTGTGTGTGTGTGTGTGTGTGTGTGTGTAAAATAGAGACAGAACATTTGTGTGTGTGTGAGTGTGTGTGTGAGTGTGTGTGTGTGTGTGTGTGTAAGTATATACGTATACAGTGTAGTTGATACAGAGGTTTACTGGCTTACTGTTTAGGTCAATTGTTTATGTTGTATATAGACGTTTTTTCCTTTTTTCGTACATTTCCAACCTTTTTATCACTTCCATTTGTTCCTATGTGTGCTGCTGTAACACCACAATTTCCCTCCGGGGATGAATAACTTATCCATCTACAGATCATTTACTGGATACTGTATACCGTATATGTACAGTACATGCAGAATTTCTGACTTATATCAGAATGGGATTTGTTGATAGAGTAATGGGGTTCATCAGGCTGGTAATTATCTAAGAGTAAACTTGTTTAATCAAATCAATACTGCTGTGGCCAGCCTTTTGGAATTAAAAACAACAGTCAACAAGCAATAATTATAAGACAAATGCATAAAATGATTTTAGGCCTCATAGAAACGACATGATACACAGATGTTTGCATCCAGGCCTGGAGGTGTAGGATTTTAGGTCTGATCTATATGTGCCAAACGAGACTTTCTCCAAGCCAACAGATTCATAGTGTATTACGTGACTGGAGTGTATACAACTATTAAAAAATGAAATATAAGCAATATCTATCTATCTATCTATCTATCTATCTATCTATCTATCTATCTATCTATCTATCTATCTATCTATCTATCTATCTATCTATCTATCTATCTATATATCTTCCTATAATATTCTTTAGTTGTTGTTGGGGGGGGTTGCAGTGTTAATAGGCAATAATAATAAGAGTAATAGAAATAAAACAGGAAAAAAATAAACAATGAATGTCAAAAATATATTATATTATAAATATGATCCGCCGAGTACAAACATAGTGAGATGTTCGAAGAGTCAGGAACCTTTTGTGCCCATTTCCAGGATAAGACGTTCACTGTCTGGACTGAGCAGAAGGGGTTTGTCGTTATGTTTGTCTTAAGCCACCAGATGGCGCCACGACGTTGGAAACCACACACCCCTGAAGCGTCGACGCAGAAGTTCCAATAAACAAATCAATAAATAGCAGCAAATAAACTAAATACAATCATGAAATATTGAAAACTGGTATTTACATCAAACAACACAATTATTATTGACATATTAAGAAAAAAATCTCATTAAAGGCAATGATTTAATGACGCAACAGAGGTTTATCATTTACATTTTCTGTGAACAACAGTAAAACTGCAAAAAGCAAAAGACAAAAGTGTAAAAACACAGTATTTTTAGAAGTACTGCTCATCGTTCAGGTGAAAAGGGAGGAGCCGTCATATTCCACGGTAAGGGGGCGTGGCTGGTATATATAGTGTACATAGTGTATACAGTGTATATATAGTATATATAGTGTATACAGTGTATATAGTATATATAGTATATATAGTATATATAGTATATACAGTATATATAGTATATATAGTATATATAGTATATATAGTATATATAGTGTATATATAGTATATATAGTATATATAGTGTATACAGTGTATATAGTATATATAGTATATATAGTGTATATATAGTATATATAGTATATATAGTGTATATATAGTATATATAGTGTATACAGTGTATATAGTATATATAGTGTATACAGTGTATATATAGTATATATAGTATATATAGTATATACAGTATATATAGTATATATAGTATATATAGTATATATAGTGTATACAGTATATATAGTATATATAGTATATATAGTGTATATATAGTAGATATAGCATATATAGTGTATGTAGTATATATAGCATATATAGTGTATGTAGTATATATAGCATATATAGTGTATGTAGTATATATAGCATATATAGTGTATATAGTATATATAGCATATATAGTGTATGTAGTATATATAGCATATATAGTGTATGTAGTATATATAGCATATATAGTGTATGTAGTATATATAGAATATATAGTGTATGTAGTAAATATAGCATATATAGTGTATGTAGTATATATAGCATATATAGTGTATGTAGTATATATAGAATATATAGTGTATGTAGTATATATAGCATATATAGTGTATGTAGTATATATAGCATATATAGTGTATGTAGTATATATAGCATATATAGTGTATGTAGTATATATAGCATATATAGTGTATGTAGTATATATAGCATATATAGTGTATATAGTATATATAGCATAAATAGTGTATGTAGTATATATAGCATATATAGTGTATGTAGTATATATAGCATATATAGTGTATTTAGTATATATAGCATATATAGTGTATGTAGTATATATAGCATATATAGTGTATGTAGTATATATAGAATATATAGTGTATGTAGTATATAGCATATATAGTGTATGTAGTATATAGCATATATAGTGTATGTAGTATATATAGCATATATAGTGTATGTAGTATATATAGCATATATAGTGTATGTAGTATATATAGCATATATAGTGTATGTAGTATATATAGCATATATAGTGTATGTAGTATATATAGAATATATAGTGTATGTAGTATATATAGCATATATAGTGTATGTAGTATATATAGCATATATAGTGTATATAGTGTATATAATGCTTTTTGACGGTAAGGGGGCGTGGCTGGTATATATAGTGTATATAGTGTATACAGTGTATATAGTATATATAGTGTATATAGTGTATATATAGTATATATAGTGTATATAGTGTTATTTGACGGTAAGGGGGCGTGGCGATTGCGGACACTAGTGTAGTGAATACTGACACTGCGTGGACGAGACTGATACTGAGACTGAGAACGGTAATGAGATGTATACAGTGTATATAGTGTATGTATGTAGTAGTATATGTATGTAGTATATAAGGTGTATATAGTGTATCTAGTATATATATAGAGTATTATTACTATTATTACATTACATTGATCAGACGCTTTTATCCAAAGCGACTTACAATTGTTCGAACACCGACGGACGCAGCCATCAGGAGCAAAGTGTCTTGCTCAAGGACACTACAGCATGCTAGCAGGAGGAGCCTGGGATCCAACCAGCAACCTTTAGATTACTAGACCACCAGCTCTACCTCCTGAGCTACCGTCCCGCTATGTATATAGTGTATATAGTGTATATAGTGTATATAGTGTATATAGTGTATAAAGTGTATAAAGTGTATATAGTATATATAGTGTATATAGTGTATAAAGTGTATATAGTGTATATAGTGTATATAGTGTATATAGTGTATATAGTGTATAAAGTGTATATAGTATATATAGTGTATATAGTGTATAAAGTGTATATAGTGTATATAGTGTATATAGTGTATATAGTGTATATAGTGTATATAGTGTATAAAGTGTATAAAGTGTATATAGTATATATAGTGTATATAGTGTATAAAGTGTATATAGTGTATATAGTGTATATAGTGTATAAAGTGTATATAGTGTATAAAGTGTATATAGTGTATATAGTGTATATAGTGTATATAGTGTATAAAGTGTATATAGTATATATAGTGTATATAGTGTATAAAGTGTATATAGTGTATATAGTGTATATAGTATATTGGGTATATATATAGTATATAGTGTATAAAGTGTATATAGTATATATAGTATATATCTTGTATATACCGTAGTATATATAGTGTATATAGTATATATAGTGTATATAGTGTATATAGTGTATATAGTATATATAGTGTATACAGTGTATATAGTGTATATAGTATATATAGTATATATAGTATATATAGTGTATATAGTGTATATAGTGTATATAGTATATATAGTGTATATAGTGTATATAGTGTATATAGTATATATAGTGTATATAGTATATATAGTGTATATAGTGTATATAGTATATATAGTGTATATAGTGTATATAGTGTATAAAGTGTATATAGTATATATAGTGTATAAAGTGTATATAGTATATATAGTGTATATAGTGTATATAGTGTATATAGTGTATAAAGTGTATATAGTGTATATAGTATATTGGGTATATATAGAGGATATAGTGTATAAAGTGTATATAGTATATATAGTGTATAAAGTGTATATAGTATATATAGTGTAAATAGTGTATATAGTGTATATAGTATATATAGTATAATGGGTATATATAGAGTATATAGTGTATAAAGTGTATATAGTATATATAGTGTATATAGTGTATATAGTGTATATAGTGTATATAGTGTATATAGTATATATAGTGTATATAGTGTATATAGTGTATATAGTGTATATAGTATATATAGTGTATATAGTATATATAGTGTATATAGTGTATATAGTATACATAGTGTATATAGTATATATAGTGTATATAGTGTATATAGTGTATATAGTGTATATAGTGTATATAGTGTATATAGTATATATAGTGTATATAGTGTATATAGTATATATAGTGTATATAGTGTATATAGTATATATAGTGTATATAGTGTATATAGTGTATATAGTATATATAGTGTATATAGTATATATAGTGTATATAGTGTATATAGTATATATAGTGTATATAGTGTATATAGTGTATATAGTGTATATAGTATATATAGTGTATATAGTGTATATAGTGTATATAGTATATATAGTGTATATAGTATATATAGTGTATATAGTGTATATAGTATATATCGTGTATATAGTATATATAGTGTATATAGTGTATATAGTATACATAGTGTATATAGTATATATAGTGTATATAGTGTATATAGTGTATATAGTGTATATAGTATATATAGTGTATATAGTGTATATAGTATATATAGTGTATATAGTGTATATAGTATATATAGTGTATATAGTATATATAGTGTATATAGTGTATATAGTATATATAGTATATATAGTGTATATAGTGTATATAGTATATATAGTGTATATAGTATATATAGTGTATATAGTATATATTGTGTATATAGTATATATAGTATATATAGTGTATATAGTGTATATAGTGTATATAGTGTATATAGTATATAGTGTATATAGTGTATATAGTGTATATAGTGTATATAGTGTATATAGTGTATATAGTATATATAGTGTATATAGTATATAGTGTATATAGTGTATATAGTGTATATAGTATATAGTGTATATAGTGTATATAGTATATATAGTGTATATAGTATATATAGTGTATATAGTATATAGTGTATATAGTGTATATAGTGTATATAGTATATAGTGTATATAGTGTATATAGTATATATAGTGTATATAATATATATATAGTGTATATAGTATATATAGTATATATAGTGTATATAGTATATATAGTGTATATAGTGTATATAGTATATATAGTGTATATAGTATATAGTGTATATAGTGTATATAGTATATATAGTGTACATAGTATATAGTGTATATAGTGTATATAGTGTATATAGTGTATATAGTGTATATAGTGTATATAGTATATATAGTGTATATAATATATATAGTGTGTATAGTATATATAGTGTATATAGTGTATATAGTGTATATAGTGTATATAGTGTATATAGTGATTATAGTATATATAGTATATACAGTGTATATAGTATATATAGTGTATATAGTGTATATAGTGTATATAGTGTATATAGTGTATATAATATATATAGTGTATATAGTATATATAGTGTATATAGTGTATATAGTGTATATAGTGTATATAGTGTATATAATATATATAGTGTGTATAGTATATATAGTATATATAGTGTATATAGTGTATATAGTGTATATAGTATATATAGTGTATATAGTGTATATAGTATATATAGTGTATATAATATATATAGTGTATATAGTATATATAGTGTATATAGTGTATATAGTGTATATAGTATATATAGTGTATATAGTGTATATAGTGTATATAGTGTATATAGTGTATATGGTATATATAGTGATTATAGTGCATAAGGGGTGATGCACTATAATCACTATATGGGGTTGTGGAAACTGGTGTGAATATGCAACTGTTTTCTTTCCTAAACTTTTTTCTCTCCCTCTCATCACAAAACCCTTGAAACTCAGTAAAAGTCAAAACCACAGCGTTGAATTGGCTGAAGTAAAAAAATGTGCAGCGATGACACTGAAATCACACTTTGTGCATGTACCGTAATAATACCACCTCCGCTCAAACACCCACGGCTGTAAAGCAGTGTCGACGATATGTTACAGCAGCAAGAAATGTCAAGTAACAAGTAACTGTTGCATTTCAAGTGCTTGGAATAGTGGTATTGAATAACCGATATTCCAAGCACCATGGAATACCATGACGTCATGCTCGTCCAAAGAGGTGTGTGGGGGGGGGCTCGCGAACAACCGGTTGTCTTGGACGCCTCGCTCGTCGGAACGAAATGATCCGTTTTCTATGTCCGATATGTGGAGGTCGCCGTCTCCTAACACTGTGAAATTACTGTTTCAACAAATAACTCCGTACGCTGCTTGTTTTACCCGTGTTTGGTTGTTTTTTATTATCGTGAAACCTTCACACACAAGCAAAAAGAACGAAGAGCTACTTACTTTCGACCGGCTCCCGGGAAGCGAGCGGAGCCGTGAGGTCCGGCTCCCTCCACAGAGCCGCAACTCCCCACCGCCCGGCCCCGGAGCGGCGTTCCGCGGCGCCGCTCCGCCCCCGACCCGAGGTGCCGCTGTTTCGGGGGGTGGGGCTGGCTGGTTGGGGCTGGCTGGGTGGGGCTGGGTGGGCGGGGGCGGCGTGGATGCTGGCTCGGCGTGCGGCGGCGGGATGACCCACAGCTCTGTGGCTGCGTCCCCGTGGCTCTCACAGGATGAAGAAGCTCTCCGGCCGCGGCACGGCGCGTCATGGTCACCTGGGAGCCACCGGCGGTGAGGCTCACGACGTTCATTGAAAACAGGACAAAGATAAAGGACAATTTACTTCCAAACCGAAAGCAGATTTTTTTTTTAGAATATACAGTGGTAACATGTTTATTATTTACTTATTTAATGTACAGGTTTAGTCTCGATATGCAGAGTGTATGTTTAACTCCACCGATTAGCAGACTTTGTAGAAGTATACCGTAGTGCACTAATTTGTATTTGTTTACGAGTATAAGTACTGTAAGTATATGTTAGTATATCTATAAATGTGCTTACTGTAAGTATGTTTAAGAGAATGTGTAAGCCAGTTATTGGCCATTTCAATGTTTATCTTGTCTTAAGGACTGCTTTTCAAAGGTTTATTTTCAGCCAGTGTATTTCCATCTGCTGTGTTATACCAAAGTATACTCAAAGCCGTTCAATTTCTGCACAGTCAAGTGTTTTCAACACGAATAAAGTTTAATTGGGAGTTTAACCACATTTTGAGGTACTGAGTGGAGTTTGCTATTCTACAAGAGTCATGAAAAATGTTGTTTTCCCCTCCAGAACTAGGTGCGTTCAGGTTCAGTTGGATATTAATCTTGCTGCTGCAGGAGCTCTCCTGTGCTGCTGCAGAAGGTTCAGATGTTGGTAAGTCTGTATGTTCAGCACAAAGTGCAATAACCAGAGTTATCATCAATTCTGAAAGCAGATCTAATTATTTATTTCCTATTATTATTGTGAGAATTATTGTTAATATTTGCATTATTTTTATTGAAACCATCACAAACAATATGTAAGATGAATAGGAATTTTCACTGCGGCTGTGAAGTAGAATGACTGGCATGCTGCCTACTATCTATTTTTTTTGGAGGGTGAGGAAGCCGTAAAAGGACAGGAAGCCATCGTCAGGCAGGCCCAGGATAAGAGCTTCATGGCAACTCTCTTGATGTTTACACACAGTCTTTATGTGAGGCGTGCAAAAAGCAGCACAGTCATAATTCTCACTCCAGTTTGTATACATCCAGTAGCTGTTTCCACGTTCTGCAAATTTGAATTGAAATTGTTGTTCAAAAGCCTTAAAGCTTATAACAGATAGTCTACAAGATTATGTTGTTCAAAAATCCCAAATTTTTGACAATTTTTATCCATCACTTTATAAGAAACAGCCATTCACTGTATTTGCATTAGGCATGTGTTCCTCTATATGTTGTTTCCATTGTCGGTGGCGGGGTCCACCTTTCCTGGCAAGTATGCAAAGATCAGAAGCGGCCAAAAAATTGAAAGGCAGCGGCGGTGAATCTGATAAAGCAGCGTAGCTTTGCTGATCAGTAAACTGTTCATTGGGATGAATGTTCACACAAAAAGAACAGCGCCCCGAAAAATGTATGGAGTATTACTTTAATGACAAAACCAAAAACAAAATGGTCTCTTCCCTTTTCTGCAGTGAACCCCTGTTGTGACTACCCCTGTCAGAACTCTGGCGTGTGCGTGAGATTCGGCGCCGAACGCTACGAATGTGACTGCACTGGCACAGGTTTCCATGGCGACAATTGCACTACTCGTGAGTGAACCCAAACTATTTTTTCATTTCCGGTCTCTGCTGCTACTGTCCTTAGATTTGGTATAGGCTGCAGTGTGTGATAAACCGCTGTAAATCAACCTTTGATAACCGACCAACGGTTTCTGAGGGGGCATGGCTTCCCTCCAATAAGGCAATTACTTGCAGTTGTGTAGACAAAAAGTAAGTGTGTGTGTGTGTGTGTGTGTGTGTGTGTGTGTGTGTGTGTGTGTGTGTGTGTGTGTGTGTGTGTGTGGGTGTGTGGGTGTGTGATACATGGAAGTTGATGAGTCGAATCATCAGTCAGAAACCCATCAGTCGACTGAGATTGTTCAAGTCAAGCAGCTGTTTTTTTGTCAGTCAGTGTGCAATACAATAACAGGATAAAACAGATAGAAGCTACATAACATTTCAATGAAGAATTATAAATATACGTAAATAGTCCACAGCCTTTGGCCGAGGACTTTGGCCCGTGTAGTTTAGGGGATGATCACATCAAGGGGATCATATTGGCTCTTGTGTATAAGGTCCTAGACCTTATACACATGCTGCATGGTGGAGACCTGGCAGTTCAAAGGTTTGGACTTGTAGCCAAGTTGGTTGGTTGGGAAGCGCCACCATAAGCCCAAAGCAGGCTGCTGAGGGTCTGTGCGCTTCTCAGCTAGCCAAAGCTCAGTGCTCTTTGTTCTAGCAGTGGAAGGCAGGTGGGAGATGACTGTGGGGTAGTAACACGCCCACTGCAGGATCTCAAATCCCCCGGAGGCTAGACACTGTCGCATCTTGTCCATCAGGAGCTTGGCAGGCTCGGATGTCAGAAGACAGTTGTCCACGTAGAACTGCTCCAAAGAAACACAGGGTGTCTCTATTACCATCCACATGGTCCCTGACATGCTTCTGCATGGCAAAGGTCGCCCAGCATGGAGTACTGGTAGTACCAAGAGGAAGAACGACCTACCACTGGTAGATGTCAGGTTGCTCTTTCGCCGTAGGTTTTCTCGTACCTGATGGAACATCGCCCAGATGTCTCCAGTGACAGCTGCTGCGTACTGTCAGAACCGCAGGAGGTCCCCAGTGAGCTATGGTCCACCTGGTTGGACCTGGTAGGAGTTGTTCATTCAGCGATAGCCCACGGTAAGAGAGGAGCAATTGAAAACCAGGCAATCTTTCCCATTGTAGTGGTCAAGTTGATGGGGAATAAACCATACCTCGCCAGACAGACCCTACCTCTTCTGGTGTGAGCTTGACAACACAGCCTCTGTCAATGAGCTTTTGGATCTCTGAATCATAGACCTGAGCTTTAGCTGGATACTTCACGAGTCGTAGCTCAGTGCTAAGGAGTACAGGCATAACTGCTGCGGCAGGGGCAGCGCCTTCTTAGCATGTAGCAACGGGCTGGCATATCGGTCACCTACCTTCACCCTTACAGTGCATGCTTCCAGGATGTTCACAGCCTCTTGGTCCTGGCAGGACCATATTGTTAGCTTCTCACTCTGAAATGGAAGGACATCGAGTTGCCAGAGGCGTTCAACATGTTGATAGAGGTCACATTGTGTCGGCTGGAGAGAAGTGAAGTTGCAGGCTAGTGCTCGTACCTGGTTGGATGTGAGGCCATCTGAACCCTGAAGTACCCAGCCAAGCATTTTATGGACCACTGCAGGTCCACTGCTGGACCCAAACTTGACCAGTCTTTGGCAATGAGAAGGAGCAGGTGCGCCTTATTGATGGGCTGTAGCTGTATACCTCTCACATGGTGGACACGCTGAACATGAATCACTGAACATGATTGCTCAAATTGTGCTAGCTGACCCACTGTGAAGGCACCTTGAATTCTTTGATGCTCTGAAGGCTGCGACAGAGAGGACATGTAGAAATCGACGAACGACCCAGTGAGGCAAGCCACATCATGGCGGATCGTCTGGAGGGCTAGGGACTCAACTTTGACCTCCGTTGAGGTTCAGGTGTTTGATGGCTGCAAGCAAGATGATCAGGCGTTCGGCTCCATCATCCAGGATAGCATAGGTATGCAGTGATTCGCTCCCGTTGCTAATAATTGGAACCACATTCTGATAAACCCTTCCTCCCTGCTCGGGATTAGAGAGTGAGGCTCCATTTTGCGCCGTGATGAGCTAGACGAGGGGATCTTTCTTGGCGATGCCATGGAGGACAGTGAGGTGGACCTCCTGGCATTCGCTGCATGCTTTCCTTAGGGTGCAGGATCTCAAAACGTGGCACTTTCTGCAATGCTTGCAGAGAGCTATCTATTTTTTCGACTTCTTCTGGGGAACGTTGGAGAATGTCTGGACACTGCAATAGGTAATGCTTGGTGCTGCTACAGAAGAGACATCTTCTGGAACCTTTTCTGCTTGGCGTCTAACTGCACTTTCTCTGCAGGCTTGGAGCTATCAGGCTTGTGTTTGTCAGAGCAATGGTAGATAGAGACTGGCGGGCTCTTAGGTCTAAACACAGGAGTTTGCTTCTCTTTCTTCTTGGCCCTTCAGTCCGTTGGTGCTGTGCCATTCTTGCTAACAGACTCTGAGCCTCAGCTTTTCAGTCAGAGAGGTCTGAAGGTTGTACGGGTTTGTAGGAGGTTGTACTGCTCATGTTGAGACGACCTCAAGCCTGTTGATGCTCCACAAAGCCGTCCCTAGAATGCTTAGGGAGCTTACTCAGGAGCTGATCCACGTGATCAGTCAACATCACTTCCATCCCACCGGGCCCATCCAGAGAGGTCAGCATTCCCACAAGGATGCTAAGGGGCGAAGCTCTCGTATGCTTTAGAATCCTCTGCCTTAATGTCAAGGGAGTTCAGTATAGAGGCAAGTTTGCTCTGTATGAGTTGATGGGGTTTCCCATATTGCCATTGATGGGCCTGCATGGCAGGGGTGTAAGGCTGTGTTAATACCTACATGATTGGACTATCAGCCAGGCTACATCCAGGATCAGGTGCTCCGTAAGTACACAGTCCTTATAATGCTTAAAAAGCTCAGTATGAGGACTGAGTAGGTGGTCCAATGGCATTTTCAAACTGTTAACTCCCTCACACTATCATGAACCCGGTTAGGCGGTTAGGGTAGTGGAACTGGCTGCGAAGAGACTTGGGGGAATATGGGGTCTGTACAAGTAACTAATGCAAGAGGCCGGTTGGAGGGGAGGCTGCACTGGAACAGCTTGTGAGGGCTGACATACTGCCTGTGCAGGTCCTGAGGTACCAGCCGATAGGCATGTTGCACCGATGGACTAGGCTTGGGTTGGTACACTGATTGAGTTGGTACTCCTTGGTATGGATGGTAACTCGGCTGAGAAGGTGAAGGTTGATACATTGGCTGTGCAGGAGTGACCAGAGGAGGCTGAAACATTGTCTGCAGGGACAGAGCAGGTGTGCACGCTGTTGGTGACGCTGCCCAGGTAGATGGTAGGAGGACTGAGGCATGCCAGCTGCATATTGGTTCACTGTCTGAAGAGGGGCTGCGGTGAGTGATGGATGGGCGGGGTAGAGTGCCGCAGAAGATGAGGCTCATATGCCGGTTGTGCAGGCGTAACAGGAGCATATTGACGATGCAGCCGAGGTGCAGGCTGGTAAGGCTGAGGCGCAGGCTGGTAAGGCTGAGGCGCAGGCTGGTAAGGCTGAGGCGCAGGCTGGTACAGCCGAGGTGCAGGCTTGTACGCCTGAGACAAAGGCTGGTACAGCCGAGGGGCAGGCGGGTACCCTGATGCTGCTGACATGTGTTGCTCGACATAATTAACTGCTTGCATTGGCTGGAGGCTAGACGGTGCCACACCCGTACTAGTGGTTGTAAGGACTGGCTGCATTACTAAGCAGTAATGTGGATGATACTGTCGCGGGCAGGGACTGCGTTTATGTTTAAGTTTCCTCCGGCCGAGGCACAAACGTGTGCGACCTGAGTCTCTGATTGTATTGCTGGAGTTGTTGTGAGCAGCAATGGTGTCATACTCACAATATTCGGAGGCTGAGTAATCTGTCCCAGTTGAAAGAATATAGGCTGATGCGGTTGGACGCAGCTGTATGTTTGATGGCTCAGCCAGGGAGAACCATTTGAGCCTGGTTCTTGACGTTGGGAGTGGTGCGGCGAGGGTGAATAGATCCACTAGATATGGGCTCTATTCTGACAGGTACTCACGTTGGATTTGTCCCCCGGTGACGATCGGTGCCCCGCCTGACCAGATAGGGTACTGGTACTGTATATGTCGGTGCGTCCCATTTTGCTGCTGTATCGACTGTTGTCCCCAATGGGGATAGAACTAGGGTAGGCCTGAGCCGTGCGGATAGCTGGTGACCTGTAGCAGAAAACTCTGAGTGACCGCAGCTGATGTGCGCTGGTGCTCCCGCCAACATCTTGCGTGGGATCAGTATAGGGCATAGGGTGGTATCTGTAATAAACAAACAGAAATACATCAATCATTAAAAATTAAAAAATAACCAAACTCATAACAACCAGGCTCGTTACGACCTACAGTGCAAACTTCTTATTCTAGCTAATATCAACAATATAGCTTTTATACATAAATTTAAAGGTTAAATAATATTTTTATATCAGTGAATTTGCATTTGCAGAGATTGCTACGGAGCATAACGGGTACTAGGACCCCGAGAGGTACCTGAGCTGGTCTTAAAAGTGCCTGACTGAAATAACCCAAATACAACAGGGAAAATAACGAGGAATTCATATATATGTTATATATATGAATACTGTATCTATGAAAACCGCCATGGTGTCTACTCTATATCTGATAGAAACCGTCCATCTCACGGACTATAAGCATTGAGTTAATTTCATCCAGGCTTTTTACCAGACGACCTATGTTCTAGGGGTGTCACGATTCTGATTCAAAATCGAAAATCGATCGAAATGAGCGTTGGGTGTTGAACTTCGAAATCATAATCAGGTTTGCGATTCTCCCAGTATTTTTGTGGGTAAATTGTCTGACATGGTCGCCATATTGGGGCGGTCAAGATCCGCCAGTAAACAAATGAGGCGTGCGCTGGGGGGAGGGGGGCCCTCTGCGGAGTCGCCTGCGGCTCTACTTATTAAGAAACTAGTGTTTTTCTTTACAAATCAAGACTTAATTGTCAATGACATAGCCTCCAGTGCTGAAAATTATATCGAATCAAAATCCTTAAAATCAAAAATCGAATTGTGGATTTGGAGAAGCGTGACATCCAACTACCATATTCTAAAACCTGGCAAAGAGATTTTCATGTGGCTATAGCTGGAGCTTTAAGTCTGGGTGGGCTGGAAATGCCAGGAATGAAAGCGAGAAATGCTCTTATCTCCCAAAATCTCTCCTGGGTTTTTCTTGGGGCTGGAATGAAATGCAGAGAAACTTGGAAGTTAAAGAGTCATTCCTTTGGATGATTGTAAAGATGATTACACTGTATTTTTTTTGGCTAATATATATGACATGTCTATAATATACATACAACGGCAACGTCGACAATCTCTATCCAGCTTCTACATTGTAGTTTCATCTGTATTCACCGAATGTTTGCCGAGCCATCTTTGTCGAGAATTCGTTTTTTTCTCTGACCTTTTCAGCTCTTCTCCTTCTTCAGCAAATAGAATGCAGATATGTTTACATGTTTTCTGACATGTTGGCAGCCGTGTCATAAGGAGCAGCTCGTAATAACAACTTGAAGGAAAAAGCTTTATTCCCCCTGTCGAAACTCCAGATCCACAGTGTTTATTACTACGTAATGGCCGGGGACAGCCTGATATTTCGCTGGATGATATTGCACTCAAAGTTTTAATGTATTTGTTTGGTTGGAAAGTCAATTCAATCTAAACACGCAGTCGGTTTGAAAAGGGGGGTTAAGTCATTATAAATACAGGGTAAGTCATTACCCTGAACTTTTAACTTCAGTTAAAAGTTCAGGGTTGAGGCTCATTATTAAAAAAATAAATAAAAAATTCGCAAAATTTGGCAACCATGCTGAGGAGATTGGGAGGTTGCTATTCATGACAGTTACCAAGAAAAGTTGACCCAAATCTGGGTGCCCTGGCAACTGAGCAAGCAGTTCAGCAAGTTGTTCAGGGTTGGAATGCAGGGGGAGCAGCCAGACCAGACCTAGTCATATTATCTACAGATAGGTCACATGGACACGTTCCAGAAAACGAAAAGTGACTACATACTATAATATAGGGAAGCATCTATGGTGGTCGTCTTTTTACTGGATTTCAAGAGTAACGGTCCACTGACACAAACCTGGTGTTTCCGTTTCTCCTCCCGATAACAACGGGACACATTGTCTGAGCGTTTAATTTCCAGTGAGGACAGATAAGATCAGAAATGTGAGCTCCAAAACACTCCCCTAGAAAAACACAAAGGAAAGTAGAAAAAAAAAACCCCACGCCTTGGATTCTCATGTTGGGCTTTGCATGACAGCCTGACAACCCCCGCAGTATTGTAATTGGCACACTTTAGTCTAGTCTGTGTTTTAACCGAACGCACTGTCTCTGTGACAATCTCTCTCTCTCTCTCTCTCTCTCTCTCTCCCTCTCTCCCTCTCTCTCTGTCTTTGTGTCTACAGCGGAGTTCTGGACCGGAGTTCATCACCTGTTGAAACCGTGCCCAGACACTGTCCACTACATCCTCACGCACTTCCACTGGCTGTGGGACTTCATCAACAATAGCTTCCTCCGGGACGTGCTGATGAGACTGGTCCTCAACAGTACGTAACACACTGCAGGCACGGGGATGCTATTTCGCGGCGCAGACGGAAAGCATATTGGGAGGGACCCTATAGAAGCCTTTAACCTTTAGACTTCCCGAAGGCGCCAAAGAAACCTTTTGCTTTATCGGAATTTTTTTTTTTCCAGCGCAATCGGAGGAATCAGACAGCCACGGATAAATCAACACGGCTTGCTTACTTGCTTTCCACCATTTGCCTCGGTTCTCTCCGCTGTTATGTTCACAAGGCGTAAATATTTGTATGGGTCGTATTTGGCAGAAGTTTCAGGTTTTTTTTGTTTTTTTTGTTTTGCTTTTTGCCTTGCCATGCGTCCAGACGCACGCAGGCGTGGAAGCCGGAAGTTGCGACAGGGATTGATGTTGGCTAGACGGGGGCTAGGTGAGGTAATGTTGGTATTTTGTGAGAAGGGCTGAGCGTTCTCGTCCCAGAAGAGGAAGTGGGAGCTGAGGGAGGTACATCACTAAATTCACACGTTCACATAGACACAAACACACACACACACACGCACACATATAAACCTTAAAAACCTAACAGCTTTTCCTTCGCCGTATTAAATGTTTGAATGTTTATCTGACTCTCTCCCTGCCGCGGTGCATGTTAAACCATAAACTCTACCAGTGTGCCAATTACAATATTATTGCACAGTTGTGAATTTTAGCCATCAATGCCATAGTGAGGTAATTTGGTGGGATGTGGTTTTGTTTAGCATATTATTTACAAAATCCTGGTCAAATTCAGCTCTTCGACTTGTTCTGAAATAACCTCGAAGACCTCAACATCCAACTTAACGACCAAACATAGAGAACAACACACAGGCCTTTGACGTCATGTGGACTCTGATGTAGAGGGGATGGTAGCTCAGGAGGTAGAGCTGGTGGTCTAGTGATCTAAAGGTTGCTGGTTCGATCCCAGGCTCCTCCTGCTAGCATGCTGTAGTGTCCTTGAGCAAGACACTTTGCTCCTGATGGCTGCGTCCGTCGGTGTTTGAACAATTGTAAGTCGCTTTGGATAAAAGCGTCTGATCAATGTAAATGTAATGTAAATGTAAATGTAGAGAAGTGTCGAGTCCGGTAAAGTTTATTTATCCGGTGCCTAATCACATCATAGCCTCCGAGGGCTGCGCAAGCTTCCAACAAATTGGAAAAACGAAATGATGAAACCTTGCCATGGAATAAAAAGCTTATTGTGGTTAATAATAATCTCATAAAGTCTCGTGCATGTAAATAGTAATTTGACACCAGGCAGGATAAAGGCAGCTAAACCCCCGGTCTTAGAGGGGTAATAGAAAGCCTTAAAGAATAAGATGAAAAGAAAAAGAACGGAGACAAGAATGAACAATAAACGAATAATACACTTACGCAAAGCCAACGCCAAACGAAGATGACGTCAGCAGTTTGCAATCAGTCGTAGAAGGTGCTTGAGGAGAGGGGCCCGAAGAGGTGGAAGGCGGAGGCAACACCGGTCGTTCATTGTTTCCAGTGTTTGCCTGAACTTGCCTTCTTGTGGAACGGTTTGACATCAATTCAGTAAGATCCCGCTCCAAACCGGAGTGAACATAAAAGCCGAGAAGACCCCGAAAACCCTACAGAAATATCAAGAAGGCCCTACGTGTCGATGGATTGACCAAGTCCATCTGCCCAGTATTTGGTGTTGATGAAGCTTGTTGCTGAAAACAAACAGCTGGTCACCAGGGGCTGGTAAAGTGCCAGGAACGAAGCCCTGGAGCAGAACTCGGAGGGTGTAACAGGGTCTCAGGACCGCTTTGCACTGTAGCTGTCTATGTACGCCAGGGCTGTTCAACTGGTGGTCCGGGGACCAAAAGTAGCCCGCGCATCGAACGTAGGTTGGCCCCGTGAATAAGAAATAACTTGAGCAATCACCACCAATATGACCAAATGTTCTCCAATAAAAAAAGAGGCTGTTTTTCCTCGTCGTCCCGCCCACTGTTCTCTCACTCGTAGGGTGTCGGCTTGCGTGCTAGTGGGAGATGCTGGTGGTGCTGGCCTTCACCTGACCCGACTTTATTTACTCTGTCTGTCTCTTTGCCCGATGCTATATAGATTTACCGTCTCATATCGCCGTCTCCGGCTTTCTCCCACACTCCTTTTAAAGAGGATTAGGTTATGAAAGACAGGAGGATTCCTGTCTTTCATAACCGGCCGATCACTACCAGGGGATCTGCAGCAAAATAGAAAAGCTGAATTTATTTGAAATACGTTTCCTTTGAATCGTGATCAAAGTGTTTATAAGAATGTGTAGGCCATGCTGGTATCTCCGTTTCCATGTCCTCGATCTTCCCCTCTTGGTAATCCAAACAAAAATGCAGTCTAATCAGAGTTTGGTTACCGGAGGACTTTTCTCGAACCCCTGCTGTGCTCTCATCCGGTGCACTGTTTCCTGCAGCAATATGCTTGTAAGGTATTCTCTCCCCCTTGGAGACATTTTCCAAATATGTGTCAGTTCACTGGATGGCCTGATCCTGACTATTCCATAGTGTATTAAATAACGTGCATCTGCAGAGAGAGAGATCTCCACTATTGTTCACAGGATGTGCTTTATTACCTGGCAGGAAAGGCTTTATGTGTTGAAAACTCAACTGCATGTTAGCAATTGTGTTTTGTATCGGGAAGTGTGTGTGCAGGGATACCATTTTACCCACACACATTATAGATACTGACATTTCCAGTTACAATGAAGGTTAGAACACCCTCACAAATCATTGTGATGATGCAGACCCAGCTTTTACTTGTTTTGAAAATTGTTTGATTCATTGCTTTGTTTGGGTTAGTGCATGAGTACAGTTTCGGACCGACACCCAGAACTGCTGCACAACCCTGTACAGCCGTATACCTGGAAAGCTCCCTTAGTTCAATTTCAAATGCAAACCGACTTTCTATGCTATCTGCGCTTTGTTACAAAGTCTAGTACTAAATCAATCATCTAGCACAGATTAAAGTATTAAAAGGTCTAAAAAAATTAATAAATGGACATGTATTAATTCAGAATCTGGACATTGAGGATGCCGCTGGTCGCAGTTTGAAGGCTGTTAAGGTTTAACAACTGTCACGATGAATTTAAAATATAAGCTTTTCCATACACTAAATATGTAATATTACATGGATAGATGAGGTAGGGCAGGTCGTCTAGTAAGTAGAAGGTTGCTGGTTCGATCCCAGGCTCCTCCTGCTAGCATGCTGTAGTGTCCTTGAGCAAGACACTTAACCCCTAATTGATGGCTGCGTCCATCGGTGTTTGAGTAATTGTAAGTCGCCTTGGATAAAAGCATCTGCTAAATGAAATTAGTCAAGTCATGGATGGTACCTCCTCTGTGAGCTGCATTTTGGAGGTTTTGTGTAAAGCATAGTACAGATATTAAGCAATTTACTCAGGATAAGGTGTAACTTACCTAATGCGTTTCTTTCCTTCCCTTTCTCTCCTCTCAAAAGTCAGATCAAACTTAATTCCGAGCCCGCCGACCTTCAACTCCAAATATGAATACCTCAGCTGGGAGTCCTATTACAACCTCAGCTACTACACCCGCCTGCTGCCACCCGTGCCCGAGGACTGCCCCACGCCCATGGGAACCAAAGGTAAATCCGGCCTCATCTACATTGGCACAGCGGCATGTATGACTACGGGATCTGCCGTGATTCCTGTGCCCGGTTCCTCGGAGGTGAAGCCACTGTTTACCATTTTGACGGTTCAGGAAACTCTAGCGGCCAAAAATATAAGAGTTCAAAAACATTTTTTAGAATTTGTGCTAAACCCTTGCGGCCGTTCCACTCCCAGACGCAAATGTGGCGAGTTCCGAACCACGCCTTTCACCTTTTCTCCCGCCAGGGAAGCGCTCTCTCCCCGACGCCAAGGTCCTGGTGGAGCGTTTCTTACGGAGGGAGACGTTCCGTCCAGACCCCCAGGGAGCCAACCTGATGTTCGCCTTCTTCGCGCAGCATTTCACCCACCAGTTCTTCAAGACGCACCACCGCATGGGCCCGGCCTTCACCAGGGCTCTGTCCCACGGGGTGAGACGGATATTAGATGTTAGACATGTTGGTGTTGGGTTTGGTTGGGGACCCAACGGGGGTTTGAAGAAACGGTAACCGATCAGGTTTTATTTCAGTTTCGTTCACAAACTTATTACCACCGGTCAGAGAGTTTTTGAGGCTGGAGCGGAACGGTACGGGATTTCATTGTGCACAAGCGGCTGTGAGCAGCGTATTTAACCTCCAGCCTTCAGATCGAGGCTAAAATTACAAGATGGAGTGGTTTAGCACGTCTGCGTGCCAAATGCCATCCGACTGCAGAATGTCTCCTGTCCTCATGTCGACCAGGACACGTTGAGGCAGGTTTCTGAAGTTGCATCACATGGACATACTGAGGATTTTCCTTCCTGCCAAAAGCTTTTTTGATGTGCTCAGCAAGGGCATGTTCTAAAGACTGCCTATTAACCTATGTTTAGAGAAGTTCTGAATTACAATTTTTTTGTCTGCCTTTTTACGTCTGCTGTTTGCTCTTCATCTCGTTAATCCAGTAGAATAAAAAAGGGTAGTTCCCTAAAGATCTTGGATTGGAAATAATGGAAAATCTCCAAAACGACTTTCTTTGAAACAAACTTGGATCGGCATCAATCGAATGAGCTTGTCCCAATACGTGGGTTTTGTTTTTCTTTCACTGATTTGATGAAATGACGGTCCCAGCTGAGATACTTAACATTTTCCACTGGTTGCCTTCCGCATCGACAGCAGCTTACTGCACATCCACCCGTCACTGTGCCTCTCACCGCGGATTTTCCACCCTAACCCTCTCTGAGTTTTCGCCCCCCTCGCCTTGTAAGCCGTCCGCCTCCCGAGTTGCGTGGCAGCGAATAAAGCGTCTTTATCTTCGTTCCCTTCGTCCGTCTCCAGGTGGATGCGGGTCACATCTACGGAGACAACCTGGAGCGGCAGCTGCAGCTTCGACTCCACAAGGACGGAAAGTTAAAATATCAGGTTTGTGCCAAGTCAGCCCCGTGTTATGACACCCCGAGCGGTTGCCGTGGGAAATCTTCCCGAATTGATCCAGTATCGAGAGAATAGCTTCAGACGAATTTCGCGTAGCGAGGCAATCATTGCACGGGAGCTGACCACTCAGGTAGAGTCCCAACGATCGAAAAAATGCCTTCAGTTGAAAATGTCTACTCTGTGGGCGAAGCATTTCGGATCTCTCTTGCTATAAGTCTCGTTTAGAGACATGAATTCTTACAACACCGCGTTCCAAATTATTATGCAAACTGGATTTAAGTGTCGTAAACATTACATTTTTTGTTTTTCAATTAAACTCACGGATGGTAGTGTCTCAGGGCTCTTTGGATCACTGAAATCAATCTCAGACAGTGATAATTCGTTTGCCAGGTGAGCCCAATTAAAGAAAAACTACTTAAGAAGGACGTTCCACATTATTAAGCAGCCACAGGTTTCAAGCAGGGTCTCTATGCTGCCGAAAAGCGTCAAATAGTGCAATGCCTTGGACAAGGAAGGTCATCGTACTGTGAAGAGATTTGTGGCTGATTCAGAGCAGAGACGGGTTGGTGCAGATAAAGACATAATGAGGAAGGTTTCTGCCAGACAAATTCATGGGATTTAGAGAGCAGCTGCTAAAATGCCGTTACAAAGCAGCAAACAGGTATTTGAAGCTGCTGGTGCCTCTGGAGACCCGCCAACCTCAAGGTGTAGGATCCTCCAGAGGCTTGCAGTTGTGCATAAACCTACTATTGGCCCCCCCCTAACCAACGCTCACAAGCAGAAACGGTTGCAGGGGGCCCAGAAATACATGAAGACTCATTTTCAAACAGTGTTGTTTACTGATGAGTGCGGTGCAACCCTGGATGGTGCAGATGGATGGAGTAGTGGATGGTTGGTGGATGGCCACCATGTCCTAACAAGGCTGCGACGTCAGCAAGGAGGTGGCGGAGTCATGTATTGGGCCAGAATCATGGGGAGAGAGCTGGTGGGCCCCTTTAGGGTCCCTGAAGGTGTGAAAATGACCTCGGCAAAGTATATTGAGTTTGTGACTGAGCACTTTCTTCCATGGTACAAAAAGAAGAACCGTGCCTTCCGTAGCAAAATCATCTTCATGCCTGACAATGCACCATCTCATGCTGCAAAGAACACCACTGTGTCATTGGCTGCTATGGGCATAAAAGGAGAGAACCTCATGGTGTGGCCCCCATCCTCCCCTGACCTCAACCCTGTTGAGAACCTTTGGAGCATCCTCAAGCAAAAGATCTATGAGGGTGGGAGGTAGTTCACATCAAAACAGCAGCTCTGGGAGGCTGTTCTGACATCCTGCGAAGAAATTCAAGGAGAAACTCTCCAAAAACTCACAAGTTCAATGGAAGCAAGAATTGTGAAGGTAATATCAAAGAAGGCTCCTGTGTTCACGTGTAACTTGGCCGGTTAAGATGTTTTTGATTGAAATAGCTTTTGATTTCAGTAAATATGACCTGCTAATGCTGCACATTCAACAAATGACCATTTTCAGTTCTTTACAACCTATATAATGTTTTGAAACTCTGTTGTGCATAATAATTTGGAACAGTGCATTTTGAGTTTTTTTGTTTTTGAAAAAAATATTGTTATCATTGGGAGGTTTGTTCAATAACATTCGAATTATACACTAACGGTTGAAGACTTGAAAATTATACTGACTGTCATTTGCATCGACTATTTAGGAAAATCAGGGAAAAATATAATTTGCATAATAATTTGGAACGCGGTGTATTACCTCAAGGCGTCAGAGAATAGAAACAAGTGCTGGTAAACTCTTCACAACATTTATCAGAAGCCTTCTAGATCTATTAATAGATTTGGGTTTTTCCGTCTTCAGCGAGTAAACCTCCGCTACTTCCCACCACAGATTAGTTACTGCTGTATTTTCTTGCCCGCCATTCAGGTCACAGTGATAGTGTGAGAGATAAGACGCGTCGAGCTGTTCAGAGAAGCCTGATAAGTCTGAGTGTCTTGTTATCTATGCCTTGAGGACATTATGACATACTGACTCCAAACATGTTTATTTGATGTTTCATCAATCTTTCAAAGTCTTCCGAACAAGAAACAGCAGAAACCCTTGCGTCGCTCGCATCCATGTTTTTCTTTGGCCAAAGGTGTTGGGAGGGGAGGTGTACCCGCCCTTGGTGTCGGAGGTCCCCATCCGGATGAGCTATCCCAGTGACATGCCCGCCCAGCAGCGCCTCGCCATCGGCCAGGAGGTTTTCGGGTTGCTGCCAGGCCTCACCATGTACGCCACCCTGTGGCTGCGGGAGCACAACCGGGTGTGTGACGTCCTGAAGGCGGAGCATCCCACCTGGGGAGACGAGCAGCTCTTCCAGACCGCCAGACTCGTCATCATCGGTTTGGGCTCTTTTTTGTCTTTTTTTCTCCATTTTGTTTTTCCTCTCACTGAACGATAGGGTGGGATTCATGCATCACACGTAACGTATTCTAAAGTGCTATTCTCAATCTGCCACCACATGCGACAACCACGGCCGGGTGTTGAAGCCAATGTGGAAGTGCTTTAACTGCAGTTGAGCTAATGGCCAATAGATGCTTCTCCAGGAAAACCTCCACCTGAATGGAAGTCAATAGAAGAAGAAGAAACTTCTCACTAGAAAATGACAAACGACAGAAAAACGAAACGGTCATGAAACACAAAATACCGAAGAATATATTTCTCATATACAGTATAATATTTATTTTCTGACTTTCCCAGGGGAGACCATCCGCATCGTGATCGAGGAGTACGTCCAGCAGCTGAGCGGTTACCTGCTGCGCCTCAAGTTTGACCCGTCGCTGATCTTCAGTGACCAGTTCCAGTACAGCAACCGCATCGCCCTGGAGTTCAACCTGCTCTACCACTGGCACCCGCTGATGCCCGACAGCTTCCTCATCGACGGAGACGAGGTCCCCTACTCTCAGTTTTTGTACAACACCTCGGTACTCATGCACTACGGGGTGGAGAAACTGGTGGAAGGCTTCGCCCACCAGAGCGCCGGACAGGTAAAGTGCCTTATTCTCAAATGCTGTTCGTGTTCGACCATGGCTGTAATTATGAACATGAGCAGAATGTAGCTCCACAGCGCACTGGCTGAACCTGAGCTGAATCCGACTACCACGAGCTGAAACCCAAATAATTCTGGACATTTCTAATATAGATATTTTTCAGCACTTACTACAGGAGCCATAATAATGTAGATGTCTATTAACTTCTTGTGGTAGTGACCACTGATATTATATGTCAGTAGACATCGAAATAAATCATCGATATCAACCAAATCCATTCAAATGTTGTCCAAAAGTCAAATTGAAATTGCACTTGAATGAATTCATCCTGATTTTCATTGGTGCTGCTTGCAAACATCATGAATGAAACTGGAATAAAGTCAAAATGGTGCCTGTAGTCATTCTCTTTCCATTTTTGGGGCATTTGGCAGTGTGGCTTACTAAGATCAGTTGGTTTTTGCGATTGAGCACTGTATTGTTTTACTGTGGATATTCCATTTCTGTGTGTTGGTGAGGGTGTGGTAAGGGTGTGGTCTGGGTCCTGTGATGATGTTAGCACAGCGCCCGTGAATGTCACAATTCCGCCCAGATATACTTATTGGTATAATCTCCCGATGATGAAATATTACACGAACAACACATTGCACTAACTTTTTCCTTTGTTTCTCTCAGATAGGTGGAGGAAAAAACATCCACCCGCGGCTTCTTAACGTGGCGGAGCTGAGTATCAGGGAATCCAGAGAGCTCCGTGTGCAGCCATTCAACCAGTACAGGAAGAAGTTCAACCTCAAACCGTACACATCCTTTTATGAATTCACCGGTGAGCGCTGCTACCTCATCCGATTTTTATTATTTTTATTTTTTTGTTTTTTGTTTTGTTTTTCTCTCCAGAAAGGGAGGGATTGAAAATGCCTCCATGTAGCGTGGAGATCCAGGTGGGGAGGGTGAAGTGACTTCACTTAGTGAAACTGCCCCACTATCTCTTTCTCTAACTTCACAAAGGCCTTAAAGTTATCAAAAAAAAAAAAAAAAAAGAATAGCAAAATTTCTAAAGAGTGGAATGCAGCCAACTGGCCTGGACCGTCACTAAGAGTGAAAAGAGACAAAGGAAAGATTTCAAACCGCATGGAGAGACCAGTGGCCTCGGCAGAACTTCTATTTTGGATGGGCCAGGTTCAAAATTCGGGAGGGGTGGGGGCAATCTTTTCCTGTGAAAAAAAAGACTTATAATTTAAAACTTTAAAATAGAAAAAGATCAAAAATAGACTCAGTGAAGAAACAGCGCAAATTTAAAATTCTGCGTTCCAAAGGCAATAACGGCAAAACACTGCCTATACACTGCAGTGGGGGGCTGGGAGTTCAGGGGGGGCTGGGGGTTGGGGGTTCAAGGCTGTGGGCTCAGGGGGGTCTGTCCTGCTGACAGTCTCCTCTGTGCAGGTTCTGATCAAATGAGCCTCTTCTTCCACCCAAATCATTTCATGGTGTCAGATGTGACATAAACAGTGTAATCCATCTCCCTGATTCTCTATTTCAATGTTATTTTCACTTCCGTTGCATTGTTTTTTAAAACCATAGGAAAGGAACAAACATGTTTACACTGAGGAGCTTTGCAACCTAAGGAAATCAATTTAATGTTGGAAACAATCTGCCCAAACCTGGTCGGCTCCTTCCCTAACATTCCATTAGTGATGAATGGGGGCACATTGGAAACGGTCATTGTTTTGCCAGGGTTCGTCAGAGGGAGAACGGGGACCAAAGTGTCACGGATGACGACTCCGCCTTCCACCAAACGGGTGACTTTATACTCACTGTCCAGAAAACAAAACTACAACAACCATCACAAACAACACAGGACACAAAATAAACCATGCGTTCATGAGGAACGCATCAAAACAAAAGTAGAAAGAAAAGAGAAGAGAAAGTTTAAAAAAAAACTCTCCGTTGAAGGTTGTTATCGGCGGCTGAACCGGCGTCAGGCTGAGCAGCAGAGAGCACTGGCACCGGGGAGCAGTTTGGTTCTTTTAACAGTTCTCATTTAATCAGAAGACAAAGTAAACACACACGCAAGTCAATAAATCAAGCTTATATCTATTTATTTTCATACATACATTTTAATATTTTTTTGGAACAAAATGTATTTTGATTAAACTTGGCACCCACAGAAAATGAGCGTTACGGAGATGGTGGATCTGAAGAAGCTTCAAAAAACGTTCAAAGACGGTGTCCAAGAGTTTGCCAAGGGAGGGAACAAAGAAGATGAATTCCTATCGTTTTTCCCCCCTTCCAGCCTTCCGCCTTTTCCAACTCCTGTTTTTATTTTTAACTTTTCCAATTTAAACAACAGGTGACGAGGAGTCGGCCAAGGAGCTGGAGGAGCTCTACGGTGACATTGAGGCTCTGGAGTTCTACCCCGGGCTGCTGCTGGAGAAGACCCGGCACAACGCCATATTCGGCGAGAGCATGGTGGAGATGGGGGCTCCGTTCTCCCTGAAGGGCCTCCTGGGAAACCCCATCTGCTCGCCGGTGTACTGGAAGCCCAGCACCTTCGGGGGGCAGGTGGGCTTTGATATAGTCAACTCGGCCACCCTGGAGAGACTGGTGTGTCTGAACAGCCAGCGGTGCCCGTACGTGGCCTTCCACGTGCCGCGCGGCAACCAGCAGGAGACGCCCAGGAAGCCGCCCACTGAGCTGTGATTGGGTGGCTGTTGCCGCGGTGACGGTCACCCCGGTGATCCATGCTCGATCGTTTTTTTTTTTTTTTTTTTTTTTAACTGTGGTTTCCTCTTAGATTGCTTTCATTTAGATGCTAAATTATTTGTGGGGGTTGGTTGCAAAAAGGTATTGTTGATTAATTTTATACATATTTAAATAAGTATTTTGGTTTAATTCGCTGTATCTTGAAGAATGATAGTAGGAAGGTAACAGAAGAACAGTTTTCTTGAAATAAAAACATTTTATATCTGTTGTACTGGTTAATGGTGAAAAAAAGATGAATCGTTATTTTAAAATGTTTTATAGAAGACTGATGAATCTTAGTGCAATTTCTGATTACGATTAAAAAAAACGTTTTATTATTTTTAATAATATTTTTGCAACAAAGTAAAAAGACGTCAGTGTCATTCCAGATGTGAAAACATCCTTGTGACTGGTGCAAAACTGTAGCCACAATTAATTGTTTTACATAGAAATCCATGTTTGAAGTATTACAGTGTATTTCTTACGCTTTTTGGAATTTGCTTAAGAAAAGAACATGTTCAGTTCAACATTTTATTTTGTTTGCCTTGTGATTCATAAGTGAGATTACAAAAGACACACATTTGGAAATGAAGAGGATCCGACAGTAATAACAAAGATATATACAGTTTCATATTTTCCACTTTGATATTCTAAATGTATTACGAATATAGCCCATTTAACTTGCTTTGGTTTGAAAATTAGGTAACAGTCGCTAACTTCATGCCAGATAAAAAATATCAATGAACATATATTGCAATATTTTCTCTACAGGTTACAGTATCCGTCCTTGGCTTGAGACACTACGATACACATAGAACAGCTTATAGAATGAATACGAAATAAGCCATTGGCATGGACCAAGAGCGGAAATGTGAAAAACAACCAAACACCACACTGATTGGTTTACCCCACAAAAATATTCTCTTCGATATTTAAATTTGAATGTAAAAAGGTACAACATTATAGAAATATAGACTGCTTTAAATATGCCTATGCCACTGTGAAACGTGTTAGCGTGCTGTCAGATAAGAGATGTAACCCAAAGTGCTGTGCTAGAAATAGTACAATGTACAGAGACAGAAAACATCTTTGTCTTATTGTTATTTCACTGAAGATGCTGTTCCAGATCATTGGTACAAATTCACTTAAACTATATATGGGGGCGGAATAGCGTCACCCTGGAGACCATGAATGTGAGGGTCATTTAGAACCATCTCTTGTTATCAAATAGTGTAAAACTTACCAAATCCATAGTATTAAATTCAGAGTATTAAATCTTTCAAAGAGCATTTGAAAAAGCGATTATGAAATTTTGTTGTGAAATTTCAGAAATAACAGAGCAGGAAACAACATATTTTTCGCCCTGTGTTAAACAATGGGACAAAATGCCAAATCAATGTTTGAGAGCGGATTTGCGGTGCCCGTGGCAGAGTGATGTCACACTTTCACTCTTCACCGTAACCGAACAGACCATAAAATAGATTCTAAAACACTAAAAATGTCCATATTTTGATTCATATGAGGCTGATTGGCAACTTGCGCCTGGTTTCTCCTTGCCAGAGCTACTTATTCTGATGCGTTCCAGAAGCTGACTGGGCGTTCTCATGGCTGTTTGCCATTGGGGAACCACACGGAGGTCCCGAGGAGACATTCGACACAGAGCTGATATGAGTGTTGGTAGCTATTGCCATGGCAGCGGTGCCGGTTGGGTAGAAATGGACATCCACGGCCACTGTCGTGGGGCCGACGGAGACGTGGTGGGAGAAGAGGAGAGGGGAGCTGGCGTGGGAGATACTGAGGCTGTGGTGGACGGGCGCCGTGGAGGTCTCGGAGGTGCGGAGGGTCAGCGAGGAGTGGAGGCCCTCCTCGCGCACGGTGGGTGGAGAAGGGGAGGGCGAGGGCAGGCGAGAGGGCAGCGGAGACGGCGGCGGAAGGGTATCCTGGCAAACATCCCGGCTGTCGCCGCCGTTACTGGTCCAGTCCTCTAAGCATTGCAGCAGGACGCTGGGCTGCGATGGACTGCAGCTCTTCTCCTCCGCAGAAGAATCCACCTGAAATGGGTGAACAGGCGGTTAGTGTTGAGTGTTTGAGTGCAGAATTATTCCGTTGTGGTGCACGTCCGAAGACGGTCCCTAACCTGCGTGTCGAGGACAGGCTCGGGGTAGGTCTCCACTGAAACTAAGTGGTCCTCCGAGGAGGGTTGGGTGTTCTCCTGGAGGTCCTCAGACGTGGGCTCCATCTGCACCATCATCACCAGGCCGGGGCCGGGAGGCCGGGCCCGGGTGTCCGACGTGTTGGGGCTCTGCTCAATACCTGCTACACAGTCGTCATCCTCAAAAGCCCTGGAGGAGACACGGCGACATGCAGTGTGACTCTCGCTCACGGTTGATTGGGTCCTGAAGGGTTTCTAAAAATATCTCATAATGTGACGGAGTTTTCACCTGTTGTCGTATGTTTTTCCCGTGGTGCGGCGTTCGGCGTGTCTTATGGGAACGCCGAGGTTCCTCTGAGCTGCGTCAATGAGAGAACAATTTTCTTCAATTCAAGCAGAACAAAGTGTCAGTATATTCAAATAGTTTGGTGCAGAAAAAGTACATATTCCACCTAGAGGTGGTAAACAGGGAAGATCTTTTAAAGGGAGCCATAAAATCAATAGAAACCGGTGTTTAACGTCAATGCACGGTGAAAAATGGTAACTGCCTCTTTTGGAGCTTTTCTAGTCACTACTCCCTCTCAAAATGCTTCTCATCCACCACCAGCAAAGTCAGTAAAGGAGTTGTGGATTACTGACCTGCCCGGCTGGTGGGCACAGGCTCGTTCTTCTGAACCAGTGAATAGAAGGCCATGGTGATGAAGATGAAGGCCAGAGAGACGCCGACCCCGACCACGATGGGGATGTCGTGTTTCTCCAGCACCGGCAGCCATGACGGGGACTGCTGCGTCACCCTGGCGGGGCAACAGTGGGACAAGGTAAATAAAGGTAAATACGGGTAAATAGATCCATTGCACAGGAGCTAAAGGAAGCATCCAGGTTATGAACCGATTTCAGTGTAAAAGCCCCTTCCACCCACCATGTTGTTCTGCACAGGTGGACAATTCAAGGTTCAGAAAGTAAAAGTCCTGCTCTACGCCGGCGGAGTTCACTTATGAGTTGTTCTTGTCAATTGTCACAAAACACCGGGGAGGATTTATTTTTTATTTATGAAGCTGGAATGTCCATCTTTGCTTTTTTGGGCCTACCTGGGGTCATCGCTGGTCATCGGGGACTGGGAGGTGTTCCTCTTCAGCTCGTCCGTCCGTTCTGTGTCATTGGCGAATCGGCCCGGGACAGCGACCCGGCTCGTATTTGAATGAACATCAACTGACGCATTGACGGGAGCAGTACCAGACGTGTTGGGGTACGCAGTAGGAGGGTTCTCAGGTAGATGGGTGGTCGACATGGAGGATTGTGGGTAATGAGGGAGCGTACGGGGGCGTTTGGGGGGCGGCGATATGGTGAAAGGTGGGGGCGGCTGCGGTGGAGGAGGCCGACTCGGGATTTGGAATGATTGAGGACGGGTCTGTGAGGGCTGAGTGTGGTGTGGCGCCATGGGAGGTGTGTGCTGCTGGGTCGGCGACGGCTGAATTTGAGACGGTTGAACATACGTTTGGGTAAGTGGCTGTGGAGAAGGAGCTGACGTCGGTTGGGAAAGAGCGTGCAAAGCCAGGGATGTTTGTTCCAGGTTTCGTCGACTTTCTTGGGTTAGCCGCAGCACGGCCTTTGAAACCGTGGTGGCGGACGGTGGACGCTGTGATTGGGAATGGAGACTTTCGGTGAAGGGTTGCATCTGCCGCGGAGGAATTTGAGACTGCTCTCGGGTAGAGTGCAAATCCCAAGACGAGGGGGTCGAACCTGAATGGCGAGGATCAACTCGGGCTACAGGTGTGTATCTTTGACTGAAAACGTCTGGAATTCGCCTGGAAGACCCTAAAGGCAAAGCCGGTGAAAGCTGAGTATGCAAGTGAGGGAGGGCTTTCTGGGTGCCAGGCATCGAGGCGCGACTCGCTCCAAAAACAATTTGAGCCTGCGGTGTTGGATAGTAGTCAGAGGCTCCCGGGGCGTCGGGCTGCGTTGACGTCTCGCCGGCTCTGCGCAGGAGTTGTGTAACGGGGTGGGACTGATTTTGGGGTAAAGGATAGGGAACGCCTGGAATCCGAAGCTGTGGGTCGAGCTCTGGTGTCCGTCGAGGATTTATCGGTGACTCAGTATACGATTGGGAAAAGGGTTTACTAGTCGCCGGCAGATGACCGTGAGCATCAAGAGACACCGCGTTCTGATACGGAGGCGAAGGCCGAAGCACTTCAGGCTGCCTCTGACTGACGACAGCCTGGGCTGTGGGCTCAGTCAGCAGGCGTTGTGAGTGGTATTCGGGCGACCCAGGTGGCAGGTTTTGTCCGTAAAAAACGTATTTCAGAGATGCAAATGCCAGGGTAGGCGGGTGGGCTGCTGGTGTCCTTTGCGTAGCGG
The DNA here is from genome assembly GCF_960531495.2 of Zeus faber. Taxonomy (NCBI): domain Eukaryota; kingdom Metazoa; phylum Chordata; class Actinopteri; order Zeiformes; family Zeidae; genus Zeus; species Zeus faber. Next base: position 6,145,766 of record NC_137203.1, read on the forward strand.
GGCCTGGAAGCAGACAGAAAGCTCATCGGTTACTTTCCGGTCTTGGGGTAAACGCAGCATTCACCTTGCGGCGTTGCATTTAAGGAACCCTTACTCGCGGTCTCCCGGTGTCCAGTGCCTACAGGTGGATTGTGCGTTATCCCCGAACGGCGCTCCGGCGCAGAATGGTTGCATCGGACAAGAAGCGCCTCAGCGTTTGTAACCTGGGCAAATTACGATAAAAGGACTTCCTGAGTTGAGTAATAGCAAAGAGAAAAAAATAGCACAGAGCAAGGTGCACTGAAACAACAGGCCACAAAACAGGATGGAGATAAGCGCGTGGAATACAAAAGCCAAACAACTTTATCTATGGTTTGCAAACACTTGACGACGGTTATTGATGATATAAACCACAGAAAAGACGCCCGCATTCGTCTCACTCACGGCAGACAAAGTCCTTCTTGTCGGCTTGCCTCCACCATCTGGACGCTCTTAGAACAGAGCAGATAACAGCAGAGTCAGCACAGAGAGGAGCGTGTGTGTGTGCTTGTGTGCGTATGTGTGTGTGTGTGTGTGCGCATGTGTCTGTGTGTGAGTGTGTGCGCGCACGTGTGTGTGCGCGCGTGTGTGTGTGCGTGCGTGCGTGTGTGTGTGTATGTGCACGTGTGTGTGTGTGTGTGTGTGCACGTGTGTGTGTGTGTGTGTGTGTGTGTGTGTGTGTGTGTGTGTGTGTGTGTGTGTGTGTGTGTGTGTGCACGTGCGTGCGCGTGTGTGCGCGTGCCTGTCCAGGCAACCATACTTTGGCCCTTCAGACTTGGATCAAACCAGAGGATTTGCTCCGGCGTAAACAACGGGTGAAACACCGTGTCCTACCTGGGCCTGTGACGAGGAGCACCAGGTGCTGCTGCTGGCGTCCGGCTCGGTTCTCCGCGGTGCAGCGGTACTCCCCGGCATCGGCCCACCGCACGGCGGAGATAAGCAGCGACCCGTCATCTACTCAGAGGAGAGGAATGCAGAGAACTCGGCACAGATACAGGTTTATGTCAAAGTTTGCACGTGACACCCAGCCTGCGTGTGCTCGGTGACTGTGCATGATGTATATTTATATATAGGGTCAGGATCTAATATAGGTTATCTGAATAGTGCCCTTGTTGTACGAAATGCATCCATTCGTGCTTGTTCAAGCTGAATAAACATGATTTCAATCAACGCCTAATTGACCGTGCTTTGGCGGTTCTTTAAAACAAGGTTATTATCATATTTTTGATCACAGAACTTTGAGTCTTGCCGCTTGCGACAGTGCCTTCTGATTAGACGCGCTTTGAAAAGTCAATGTCAACTGGGTCCAAGTTCAAACTATCTGAACTCTGGGCATCTGGACTTAAATTGGCAGTGAAAATCTGCGGCGGTGCACCACAGCAGGAGTAACATTGGTGCCAGGTTGGGCGCTGACGCACTCCCCGTCGGAAATGCATAGTTCAAAAAACGGTTCTTACGTTTCGGCACTTACCGCCTCACCACTAACGTGCGTAGAAAAACAACGTGTGCTCCAAAAACGTCCTCAAATACCTTTTCCTTTTCCAACCCCCCCCCCTTTATTTTTGTTTCAGTTCTCACCGTCTGCACGTGTGTCCTGAGTGGAGCTGATGGGGATCTGAACATCAGCCTTGCCCCTGGTCCAGGTGTATGTGATGGGCAGGATCCCCACGGCCCTGCAGGGCAGCACCAGCGGCGCCCCCACCTGGCCGCTCAGCTGCCCTGCGAAGGACACCATGACGGGGCTGACTGGGGGAAGGAAGGAAACACGGAGACACGGAGAACACAACCATTTACACCCCTGACGTATAAATGCAGTACAGCAGACACTACTATTTGCCAGGGTTGATTCGGTTGCCGCCATAAAACTGCATGCCGGGAGTCGCTCTGAGCCAATCAGATTTTCGTGGTGTTTTAATCCAATCACGTCCCGTTCAAAGTCGTTCTCCTCGTTAGGAGCCAATCATGTTCTGCTTTGTGGATAGCGGGTCGCACGCTTTACTTCTCTTCTAAACCACATACGGAATTTCGGTGAATAATAGTCACATTTATTTGTTTATTGTGCACAGGGGAAAAGGGAGCAGCTACATATCTTTATGTTATGAATTGGAAACCTGCGTATAGTCACAAGACGCATGTAAAAGCAAAAGAGAACGGAACCAGAACTTTTTTCTGCAAGGATAGGATTTTAAGACCAGCCAAGTCCAACACCGCAACTTATTTTGAAGATTTTTGAAAATGATTAATGGAAAGCATAAAAGGAGGTGAATATTGAGCCATCCACCCTGGTTTGCTTTGTCTTTATCTTAAACGTGAAGAATAAAAACATTGGTGCAGAGACTGCAGAGGCTTGGGTGGTAGCTAATTTATTTTTATACATTATTTTTGAATGAGGTTGAAATTTAATGTGAAAAGTTAACTTTGACTCCCATTGAAGTCATGGTATTTATGTTATTTTCCTGCACGTAAAGCAGTAACATTCAGCCAATAAAATGAGATTAAATCAATTCGATTTTTTCACCACTTTTTGGATAAACGAAAGAAAAACTGAAAGACTTTTAGTTTGAATGTAGTGTTCAGACCAACAGTATTGTATAGTTTTCCCCCAAAATAACGAAACATATGTTGATCACTTTGCAGTGACAAGGTGTTGGGATGTTTTACCAGCAACCCGCAGCGTTGCCGTGCTGTGGTTTCGGCCCAGCGCGTTGGCGGCCTCGCACATGTACGTTCCCTCATCATAAGGCATCACCGAGAGGAAGCGGAGCGTGGCGCTTCTCTGCCTATGTGAAAAAAGATGGTGGTGGTCATGTTAGTTCCTGTTCTCCACTAGTTAGTTGTAGTCCCCCGCTCCCAAGCTCGTACATGTTCTCTCAAAGCAGACGCTGTGGTTGTTTTATGTGGTACATTAGAAAACCTACAAATACTTGGAAAGGACCTGTATTTTAATACATTTCACTGGTATAACGCACATTGCATTATCTTGTTTTACTTTTTGGATTTATTCTTTTCTCCATCTTAATTGTCCTCTGCTGCAACAAGTGGTGGTTTCAGTTTCACCCAAGATCTATCGAATCCAGTCTGATCTAATATAATATAAAACGATCTAATGCAATCCGATTGTTCCCCCTCGTTAAAGTTCTGCCCCTCCCAATCGGCGCTGTGACATCATAGCACTGAGACAGCATTGTGACATCATAACGCTGTGTCATACAAAATCAGCCTGTCGGACTAGCCCCATGCCAGTGCAAACAGCTGTTAAACCTCACAGAAGAAGAAGAAGAAGAAGAAGAAGAAGAAGAAGAAGAAGAAGAAAGCCAGGCCAGTCAGACTAACACCACATCTCCTTCCATCCGCCTCGTTACTGCCCTCGAGGAAGCAGAAGCTGTAAGTGTATTCGCGCAAGCACACGTTGCCAGAGTTACGATGACAGTGTATTGTGTGCATACACAAATACATTCATAGATTCTGTTGCTGGGACCGTGTCCACAGACACGGTCACCTTTTGTGTAACGGTCAACCGATGACCCTTCACCGGACTTGGTGTGCTGGCTACCATCAACAGTTAATTCAACCCTGGAGGTTCCTGGTAGTTTGACATCTTACAGATGCCAGGAGGGTTCTGTCTCCTGAAAGTTCTGCCCCTCCCAATCGACACTGTAACATTTATTCATTCTTTAATCATCAAGAACTGCTGCGATAACTCTGACCCGTGGACGACCTGTGGGATGACAAGAGCATTTCAAGGCCCTCTTTGGAGAACCATCTTACCATGTTCTGGTCTAATAAACAACTAATCATTATTACTTCTCCAAGAGGCGAGAATCACCACAGGTGATTGGGCACATGGCCTCTTCCTGTGTTTGCAATGGCAGTAAATGAGGGAGAGGGATCCAGAAAAGGAGAGGGTGTTCAGGGGCGTGTTCGAAGCAGGTGCTGGTGGTGTGTGTGTGCCTGTGATGAGTCTGCCCTGTGTGTGTGTCCACCGCACCGGTGAGTGCACAGAACTTATCCCAATTAGTTGTGGTGTATGGGGTCGTAACTACATCGTAGCGCCTCTTAGCAGCGGAAAACGCCCCACGGCCATACATAATACAATATTTAAAGTGATCTAATTGAATGTGATCCAATATGGTTCTTCCACCTGTTTTAATTTTGTGTGTTTCTTTGTTAAAATACCCCACAGTGATCTTGCCCCCGGTCTCCGTGCGGCGGCCCCCCTTGTACCAGCGGATGGAGGGCAGCGGGTGCCCCCACACTTCACACCCCAGCACCACCGGGGCGCCCACCGGCACCGTCACCACCTGGGGCCAGATCCTCACTGACGGGTGGGCTGGCGGGAGGAGACCAGACAGGGGGAGACTATTGATTAGGTTTGATGAATGACCAAAAAATCGCAAGCAGATTTGTGCCGACACAATCTGTCTCCATCCCAAAGAGGAAATAATTAAAAAAAAAAAAAATGCGCTCATTACTTTTTTGGTTTTAAACTGCACAAAATGGTGTCGTGACTAGCTGTAAATTGGGGACAGTACTGCTATAACGTATTTCTACTTGGCAAAATGAATACACAATTTCTGCAGTGATCCTGATGGAATACGTACCCAGCACCGTGAGGTTTACCCTCCTGGAAGTGACAGATCTGTGAAGCAGAGCGTTGGAGGCTCTGCAGAAGTACGTCCCGCTGTCCGACGGCTGGACACTAGGAGGAGGAGAAAAGAGAAGAATTAGGGAGAAATGTACCGCAAACTGCAATGATGACAACACCTGAAAGAGAATTCTGGAAACCCCTGATTAGGACTCTTTATAAAGTCTTTCAGGAAGAAATTGGCTGGAGCAAAGTGCAATCAAATAATTACTCAAACAATTGCAATCAACGTTTTAAGTGTCCTCTGTATTTATGTTATGCCAGTATAATCGTGTAATAAGATCATATAATAAAAAATAATTGGGGAGACAATTTGCCTCAATCCAACTCATGAGAATGTTCCATTTATTGCAACATTTCTCACATTGGCTAAAATTTGAATTTTTGGGGGGGGAAACATTACGGCGTAATTTTCTGGTATTACACAGGACACTTCAATCGTCTTCATAATGTATCAAAGTATGACTGACACTTTCAGACCCTTTGAGCAATAAACATCAATAGGGAGTGGAAGAAGAGGCTCTACCTGTTCAAGTAAAGTGAGCGCCATTATATTACATAATGTTTATCAAGTGAAAACAATTTAATTTTCTGCAATGGTTTCACGTGCAGTCACACAAAAGGCAGGATAACGCAAAAAGGCCAAACGAAAACCAGCAAACTACACATCGAAAACAGGAGACGAACACACCCTCGGAAGAAGAGGTCGCCGCTGGGCAGGACAGTGGCGTTAAGGGAAGCTTCGGGGCTCAGGAGTCTGTTGTCCTTGAACCAGGAGACGTGGGCCGGAGGGCGGCTGCGGGGGGGTCTGCAGACCAGGGTGGCGCTCCGTCCCGTCCTCACTGTCTGGTCAGTGGGCTGCAGGACAAAACTCCAAGCCATCACTGTGAAGAGGAACACACCTGCCTGTGGACTCCAGATGTTCGCTGCATTCTGTCGGCCGCATCAACAACGACCTGAAGGAGCTTCATCAAAACCTTTTTTTCGCTTCATTTGAACAAAACAAAACAGCTGACTGGCCAAAATGCAAAAGGATGAATAAAACCATGAAACACCTGATAAAATGCACAGGTTTTGTGACCATTTTTCTTTCTTTAGTATAACATATGAAGGCTGTCTTAATAATATTGTGTAAGTAAGTAAGGAATGTAGTCGATAGTGAAGTGCTTGAAATGTCCGTTTATTTATTACACAGGCAGCCATTTAATGCAGCTGAACTTTTCACTACCCCACAACTGGACTCTATTTGATGTGAGGGAAAAGGGAGTGTGATAATGATCTGAGTGGGAAGAAATAAGGTGGCGTAATTGGGACTTTAAAGGAAGCGGACTGAGGTCTGGCTTCTGGCCATATCATTCTGTTCATATCATTTTCCTACAAATAGATAAGGGAAGACGATTAAAGTTTAATACATCACCTTTTAACTGCTATTCTTTCCTCAGTGTGAACCACTATGTAAATATTATGACGCAAATGTTAATATTAGTCAGGGATTTCGGAATGTCACAAATCCCCATATCTATTAGTTATTGCAGCTGGTTTTTTGTTATCGTGCCGTGTCATTAACTCTCCTAACATTCCAGATCCGGTCACTCCCTCTTGCCATGCAGTCGCCTCATTCCTTTCACCTACTGTAGTCTCCCCTCCCCTCCGCTTATATACCAGTTGTCATGAACCATCCCTAATCCCCCAGTATTTATATTTGTTTTCATGTTTTACATTCATCTGGTCATTTCCTCATGCCTTGTCACTAACCCCTGTGTCATTTCAGACCCGCCCCACTCCCGTTTGCTTTGCTGTCACTCCCTTCCCTTCACCTGGTTTCCCCCGCCTGCAGCTCAATCCCTCTCTAGTCTCACAGTATAAATACCAGTCCACTTCCCTTTGTTCTCTGCCAGATTGTCTCTTGCATTGCGTTGAGCTTTCCCGCACTACTACCTGTCTCCTGGACCTTTGGTCCGAACCTCTACCTGATCCCCTGGACCCTGATTCTCTGCTTGTTTCCCTGGACTCTGATTCTCTGCCTGATCCCCTGGACTCTGATTCTCTGCCTGTTTCCCTGCTGGATAAGTTTGCCTTCTCTGACTGATATCCTGGTTTTGACCATTCCCTGTTTTGTTGGAATTAACCTTGTGGACTTTGACTTCTTACCCAATTGTTTTTGTGTCATGCTTATGGGTTCACATCTGTCACATCTGAGTCAGCATGTTCTTAATAGCCGCCATGATATCCGCTTTATTCTTTAAGTCACCAAAGAGTGCATCTGCAGCCTCGAAAAAACATTTCTTTGACAGTTTTGCCATCTTTGAAAGATTGCTCGTGTTTAGCAAGAACGTGACTGACCCGATAAAATATGACTGCTGTGCTGCTAACTGACCCTTAAATTCCTGCACTTTTTGGGTACGTAAAGCTGTTTAAGCAGGGCTATCGCTTTGAAATGCCACTCCAAATTGCTCTCGTTCGGTAAAGCCACACTCGCATTGCAGATAAGACGTTCGCATTGCTGATTAGACAGACAGACTCCAAATTCCAGCCTGAAATAGCTCCTCTACAACCCGATGCTATCCTCCGTCCGACATGCATCATCAGCGTGGTAACCTGGAAGGTGGAAGATGAGATAAAACGCTCCCGTGTGGAGCACCCTGCTCCACACTGCCTGTTACAATGACCGCCGATTTTTCCCTGCCACTGTCTCCACTCTCAGGTCCTCCAATGGGGTCACTGCTCCCGCCTGGCTTGTCACCCCAGGGTGAGACGCACCTTGGCGCGTGGTCCCCCATGGAGGAGGATACCAACGGATTCATCGCCGCCTGCCAGATGTGTGCCCAGCATAGGAGCATTCACCAACCTCCCTCCAGCCTTCTTCATCCCCTACCGCGAGTGTGCCGACAGTCGACAGTGGACTGATTCCCAGTCCATCGCAAGTGGGAATCAATATTATGTGTGATAACATGCTTCCCGGGGAAGTAGTGTCCTGCATTTCCCAGCATGCCCCAGGGTGAGAAAACCGCCTTCCGCTTCCGAGTGCGTAACATTTATTCCTGCGTGAGTTCTGGACGGAGCAGAGAGAGCTGTCCGGTGTCCATGAAAAACTAAAAAGCACAAATATGCCAGAAGCCAAAAAATACAACCTGTAGAATTTTCATTCAGACTGTGACGGGGATTATTTGTTTACTCAAAATTGAAGTCCTTCTGTCTTATCAGCAATGCGAACGTCTTATCTGCAAGGCGAGCGTGGCCTTACCGAACAAGGGCAATTTAAAGCGGCATTGCAAAACGATGTCCCTGCTTAAGCTCTACGCACCCGAAAAGTGTAGGAATTGAAGAGTTAGTTTGCAGCGCAGCAGTCAGGACGGCAAAGTTGTTAAAGCAGCGTTTGTCGAGGCTGCAGACGCACTCTTTTGTGACTTTAAGAATGAAGCGGATAGGGTGGCGGCTATTAAGGACATGTGACGGCGACGGCGATGCGAGGGGTTGGCAGAGGATGTCGAGTGGAAACTGAAGAACGACATTGACGCATGTCAGCGTTTTTCTCTCCAGTTCGACGAGTCGACGGATATGGTGGATGTGGCCCAGTTATGTGTTTTCATCAGAATGTTTTATGGAGACCTGGAGTCCGAAAGAAGAGCTCCTCACCATTTTGCCATTGAAAGGGTAGACTAGAGGCGAAGATATTTTCCACCTTTTCATGGAAGTTGTTAAGAGGCAATTGCCCCTCTTTGAGCTCTTCTCCATCACAACTGATGGTACTCCAGCGATGGTAGGCCGCACTAGTGGGTTCATTGTATTGTGCAAACAAGGTGAATCTCTCCCGGAGTTCCTTAATTATCATTGTATAATTCACCAGCAAGCATTATGTGGGAAGATTTTAAACACAGAAGAAGTGATAGATGTCGCAATGAAGATTGTGTGTTCCACACAGGCCAGGATTCTACAGGGAAGGTTATTTCCGAGGAGACAGGCGCAGAAACACACAGACCTGCTGCTGCACACAGATGTAAGTTGGCTAAGCAGGGATGGATTTTTGGCTAGACTCACTGAGTTATCGCCTAAATAAACGATTTTCTGAAGCTTTCAAAACATGCAGAATATGCACAGAGGGCTACCAGCAGCTTTTTGGATTTAGCGTTCCTGACAGGTCTCACTGACCTGCTCAGTGGGCTTAATTTAGAGCTGCAGGTTAGGGACAAATATGTAATCTACATATCGGTTCAGTGAACACATTACACACACTAAAAACAGGTGGAACTTTTCTCACGTCCATGCAGAACATCAACGTCAGGGCAAAGACTCATAACGTTCAGCTTGACTGCACTTTATGAGGAGCAAGTTCAGAGCCTCTTGTCAGAATTTGAGAAGCACTTTACTGACTTTCTTTCTACCAGCTTTCTGTGTTTTTCCTGTGTATTCTCAGTTTACCAGCTGGATTCCACCTTCGTCTCTAGTTGACTCGTGTTTGGTAGATCTCAAAGTTCAAAGTTCAAAGTGTTATTTGTCAAGTGCACAGTGCAACACAAGGTCATTTGGTACAATGAAATTCTTGGGGCATGATAGGCAACAACTGCGTAGTGGCCATAAAAAGATAAAATAACAAGGCAAATATAAGGAGGAAATACTTTTTTTTTTTTATAAAATAAGAGTCGAATATAGAGAGAGTCGATGTTACACATACGGGCAGGAGGTCACAGTGTATGTACATAAAATGAAAATAAGAAAAATAATCCTAAAACGGAAACTAAAATAATTGGAACATTGTAGCAGTTCCAACAGAAATAGGTCAGTCTATTGCACAAGTTATGGATATAAATATACAGTGAAGGAGTGCCGGTGGATATGTACACGTAGTTGTGGTGATGTACATTTCATTGACCGAGGTGACTACAGATGTTGGAGGTTGAGAAGCCTGATGACCTGAGGGGAAAAAATGTTGGTGAGGCTGGTAGTCTAGTCAGCCTGGGTGGCTGTAGTCCTTTATGATTTTCTGTGCTTTCCTAAGGCATCGTGTGCGGTAGATGCCTTGCACGGAGGGGAGGTGGCAGCTCCTGTCTGCTGTCTTCACCACCCTCTGGAGCGCCTTGCGATCAGCAGCAGAGCAGCTGCCGTACCAGGCGGTGATGCAGCCAGTGAAAATGCTCTCAATGGTGCATTGGTAGAAGTTGGTGAGAGTCCTGACAGACATGCCAAACTTATGAGTCTCCTCAGGAAGAATAGGCGCTTTTGGGCAGTTTTTATTGCCGCGTCCGACTGCCTGGACCAGGAGAGGTCATCACTGATGGACACACTGTTGTTTCCTGTAGTCCACGATCATCTCTTTAGTCTTGCAGAGACGCTGAGTCGGGAAGAGAGGCGGCTGGCTGGGCATCACTCCTGTTTCTCCCTTTATAGTCTGTGATGGTGCACAGTCCACACCACATGCTTCTGGGGTCGGAACTGTGGTAGTCCGACTCCAGCTTGTCACTGTAGGCTTTTTTGGCATCTCTGATGGCTTTCCGAAGGTCATATCTGGACTTCCTCAAGGCCTCCAGGTCCTGAGCTTAGCACGGACATGCACCATTAACCCAGGGCTTCTGGTTGGGGAAAGTCCTGACCTTGACTCTCGGGACGACGTCATTAATGCACTTTGAGATGTTGTCTGAGACAGAGTCTGTGTATGCATCGATGTCCCCAGTCCTGGACAGTGACAGTGGATTCCTCACTCCAGCGTTGGACTGTCCGACACCCGGTTTTCCTTGCTTTAATCGTTGTCTGTAGGTTGGTAGGAGAAGAATGGAGGTGTGATCCGCCTTACCAAAGGCAGGGCGGGGGAGGGGTTTGTAGCTGTGCCGTAGTTGTGAATAACAATGGTCGAGAGTCTGATCACCCCTGGTAGAAAAGTTGATATGCTGGTGATATTTTGGCAAAACTCGCAAAACACGCAAATCTCGGCAGACTGGCAATTTTAAAAGTAGATCTTGGTTCGAAAAAGGTTGGGCTCCCTGCCCAACCGGTCACTTAGCCTCACATCTCTTTGGACTTGGTGACTGGCCTGCCATTTTCTGATGGTAATACTGTTATCCTCACAGTTGTGGATCGATTCTCTAAGACTGCCCAATTGATTCCATTATCCAAGTTTCGCACTACTGTTCCGCCTGCATGGCCTCCCAAGTGACGTTTCTGACCACGGACCACGGTTTACACCCCAGGGGGAGTTTTGCAGCCTTCTGGGGACCACCGTCAGCCTGTCATCAGCCTGTCACCGCCCGAGCGCACAAACCAAGACATAGAGACCGCTTTGCGCTGTCTCGCCTCTTGCAACCCTGCATCCTGGTCTAAACAACTTCTCTGGATAGAGAATAAGCCCATAACACCCTGCCCAGTTCTGCTACCGGTCTCGCTCCCTTCCAATGCTCACGGGGTTACCAACCACCACTGTTCCCCGAGCAGGAACATGAGGCCAGCGTACCCTCAGCTCAGTCCAGGCGTTCATTCAATGGTGTCAGCCCACTTGGATGCAGGCCTGCTCCACCTTCCTCTGACCGCCACTCATGGTCCGCCAACCCATGACGTGTCCCTGCTCCCTGCTACACCCCTGGGTAGCGTGTCCGGCTGCATGCACGGGATTTTCCCTTTAGAGAAGAGTCCAGGAAGGTGGCTCCACGTTCGTGGGTCCATTCCCCATCTTGAGGGTCATCAACCCTGTGGCTGTCTGTCTCCGCCTTCCATGAGGATTCACGCTACTTTCCATGCCTTCAAGGTCAAACCGGTCAAGGAGAGTCCGGTGCAGCCCTCTTCCACGAAATCTCCTATCCATTAGTTATTGCATCTGTTTTTTTTGTTACCATGCCGTGTCATTAACGCTCCTAACATTTCAGATCCGGTCACTCCCTCTTGCCTGCAGTCGCCTCATTGCCTTCACCTAGTCCCCCCCGCCCACCTCCTCGCCTGCAGCTCATTCCCTCATTAATCACCCCCTCCCTTTGTTTGCCAAGCATTCCAGCTTTAACATGTCCTGTTTTTTTCCTGACCTACCTGTTTTTGACCCTGCTTGCCTGCTTTCTGGACCTCGGGTTCCCTGCCTGCCGCTTGTCGGATTTGTTTGCTTGCATGGCTGATCCGGGTTTTGACCTTGCCTGTTGACTTAAGTAAACTGAGCCCTCCTTGTAACTTGGCTCCGTCTCATTGTCGTGCTTTTGGGTTCAAACCTGCCCGTGAACGTTACAATGACTCCAACACAAACAGTTCACGGCTTGCAGCGGTGGAACATAAACACACCCGCGTACGGACAGAAACCTTCTCAGCAACCTTTTCAACACGAGCACATCAAGCTTCTCAGCTCCATGACCAGATCCACCTCACATTTATCAGCTCAGATACTCAAAGGTACATTGACCTTCCATGTGTTGTTGGTAGCCACCACACATCTAAAGTTGGCTTTTCAACTTTGCTCTCTATACTTTTACCACAATTTTTTTTCGACTCCTTTGTTTAGTTGCCTTGAAAATTATGAGTGATCCTATAATCAGGGGTCTCAAACGACAGCCCTGGGGGCCACAGTCAGCCCATGAGAAAATTTAATGCGTTGCATGTTATATGTTATATTCAATATATTTTAAATGCTGGTTAAATTGATTTTACAAACACAATGATTAATTAATCCATATCATTTGACCTTTTCAGAATATAACAGATTATAAGATCAAATATTTCCTTCTACGATTAGAGGTCTATCTTTGAGTTTTTTTCTGCAGAACAGTTTTGGTGTTCCCCTTGGTGTTCAACACATTTTATTTTACATTACCAGCTAGATGAAGGAAGGCCGGGGGGGAGCAGACCGTCTCCCTCTGGTTGGACGCTTCGCAGTGGTAGGATCCCTCATCCCCTGCAGACACATTCCTGGGGAAAACGGCAAAAAGGCATTAACCATGAGTAAACCATTGTTTCAGAATATGCAAATCTCTTCAGAGCAATAAACGTGTGAGCATAGTCTGACAGAACCAGAGTGAAGCTGGGATTTTTCACACATCTGTGTTCTGACTGACAAGCATGCATGTACGGAGGGTTTTATTTCAGAGGTGCTAGTGAACCATCTTGTCACATGTGGATGACCAAACCGACAGAATGAACCACTTGTCTTTAATAAATTTTCATGCACAGCATTTTATCCTGATGCACCCACGACTATTGTCCATCTATTGTCGTTTATTTGTCCTGTTATTGTTATTGTGGATTGTGTGGTGCGTGTATATATATAAAAATATTAATCATAATTGGGACAGCAGATGGAAAATAACCTGAGGATAAATCTGGGGCAACACGTAACGTTTTATATTGTGCATATTCCCTTACAAATAAATCATAGACCGATAGATCGATAGATCGATAGACCGACAGACCAACAGACACAGACAGACAGACAGACAGACAGATAGATAGATAGATAGATAGATAGATAGATAGATAGATAGATAGATAGATAGATAGATAGATAGATAGATAGATAGATAGATAGATTAAATAAAATAAAACAGACATTGGTCTCACACATTTTGCGGACACAAAACGACAGGCCCCATAGAGAGGAATGAAACAATGACTTGTTATGTTTTCGGGTGATGTATGGAGCACAGGGAACCTGAATACAAGCAGCTGTCCATTGTCCTGGAGGCTGAGAGAGGTGGAGCAGTTGGTCAGTGGGCAGCCGTCTTTGAACCAGTGCACCATGGGAACAGGGAAGCCGTGCGCGGCGCAGCGCATGGAGGCCTCAGTTCCCATGGCGACAGTGGTGTTGACGGGCCCCCGGCTGATTCGCACCCTTCTGGGGGTCCCTGGTTGGAGGAGGGTAGGAGCACATACCTGTTGAGTCTCAAAAGTTAGGAGGTGCAGTGAAAAATATGTTCAATATAACTCATTCCCTCTTCCAGGGCAAACTGAAGGGTCTGCCCTCTATAGAGGCCTAAGCAGGAATTGTCCTAAGTTAAATTATTATTATTTCTAATATATTTTTTTTTGTACATACATTTTTGAGCATCTTTCTTTTCACAAAATATATAAACTGAATTTAAAAAAAATTGGTGAGATTTGCACTTCTTTGGGAACCCCTGCCCAAGTCAAATCATTCTTAAACATGGGTCTGTGTACCATGTATGCATGAGAGTACAGTCGTTGGAAATCATAACATTTGATAGGGTCTGTTTAATAAATAAACTGAATAAAGGAGGGATCTGTTTAAGACTAACCCAATTAATCCAGATCCATCCGGATATTCGTGATTTTTTTCACCTGTAGATTTCTTATCTCTTTGCTACTAGTGATAGGCCTTACACCCAAATCCTGAATATACATATAGACAATGCAACTACATTGACATTTCTTATGTAGATTAAAAAAAACAACCAAACAAAAAACACCTCTGGAGTGTCTCACCCAGTACTGTTAACTTAGTTGGGGCACTTTTTCGGCTGATGTTGAGCAAAGCGTTACGTGCGACACAAACATAGGTCCCGTCGTCCTCCAGTGTCACGTTGGTGAGACGAAGGGTCCCGGAGGTCTTCTTCTGGTTCCCACCTCCGTACTGTCCCTGGACAGAAGGTTGGGGGGGGTGCGACACAAAATGAGACTGCGGGCGTCGTGTCGGGGTCATGAACCGTCCAAAAAAGGACGACACCAACCTCAATCTGTTTTCCGTTCTGAAGCAGTTTTCCATCTTTGATCCAGGAGATGTGCGCGGGGGGTGAGCTGTCCCCTGACACACACTGCAGGAACACTCCCTCCCCTTCGTGGACCGTCCGGGCCTTGGGGCTGAAGAACACACCGTCCAAAGCTGAAGGGGTGGGAAGGGGGGGGGTGAACAGATTCCGTGCTTAAACACTGGAACCATGAAGGTACTTCATCGTTCTCAGAAACGTGGGTGACGTCACAAACTTTGGTTTCAATCCGATGCCAAATAATACCAGGGGCCAGCATCACCTCCACTGCTTCCTCCTTCTTCACCAGCGTATAACAAGGCACGGTACTGTGGCAGTTTCTCCTGCCATGCGCCACCCAAGTGTGTTCAGGGCCCTCCGGCACAGAGACGGAAGACGGGGGTTGTAAACACCAGTTTATTGTAGAGAGTGGGCTAGGGTGGAATTAGCCCAGGAGCAGATAGACATGTCATGACAAGGGCTCCTCTCCTGAGTGTGTGTGGGGATGGGGGTTTTACCTGCTGCTTATTAGACCAACCAACAGGTATGCAGCCACTCTGATCCCAATCACATAGATCCAGGTCAGGCGTGGCAGCCCAAACCACACCATCCCCGCATCACAGGTACATTAAGATATAGTTGGGTTTTTCTTGTGTCTTCTGTCTCTGGTGGATCCAAAAATAACCTTACCAATAACCATTTTAAGTAAAGAAAAAAACATTGTGCTGACATTGCCATGCCATTTATCAAACGCGTGCCTGTAAACCTCAAATCATCGGATAGTTTGAATGCGAGGCAAACCAGCTGAAACTGATGAATTGCACTTACAAAGAATAAAAAGCCTGCCAACTACAAATAGGGATGGAGTATATGCTTAATCGGTGGTGTCAACACTTTAAGGAATGGATCCCTTCTCAGAGCCGTCGCTCTGCTGACGTCATCTCACAGCGGATGACGTCATCTCACAGCGGATGACGTCATCTCACAGCGGCTGACGTCATCTCACAGCGGATGATGTCATCTCACAGCGGATGATGTCATCTCACAGCGGATGACGTCATCTCACAGCGGATAACGTCATCTCACAGCGGCTGACGTCATCTCACAGCGGATGATGTCATCTCACAGCGGATGACGTCAGCAGAGTCCCGCGTCAGGGCAGAACGCCATCACAGACCTGCTCTCTCCACGGTGGCGGCGGCCCTGACGCTCTCGGCCCCGGCACCGGCGCTGCAGACATATCTCCCCAGGTGTTCCTCCCTCAGGTGGGGGAAAAACAGGGATCCGTCGGTCAGCCGGAGGGGGTCCGCTTCCGCCACCGGGCCGGGGTGCGTTGCTGTGGCTGGGCCTCTGTCCCGCTCCCATCGCACCGACAGCGCCCTCTGCTGCTGGAGGTCGTGCACTGCACAGTGCAGAGTGAGGGGAGCGCCGAGCACTGCCACCGCATCCTCTGGCTGCACAGAGAACACTGCAGGGGGGAAAACAGAGGGTTAAAACAGGTGCATGTGCAATATAATATTATAAAATATAATATAATGAAATATAATATAATATAATATAATATAATATAATATAATATAATATAATATTATAGAATATAATTTCATATAATTTCATATAATATAATATAATTTCATATAATATAATATAATATAATATAATATAATACCATATCATATCATATCATATCATATCATATCATATCATATCATATCATATAATAATAAGACAATACAATACAACATAATATAATTAGTCACTAGTTTGCATTCATGTTAACTTGTGTAAATATACTGTATGTATACCTTATGTATACCTACCTGTATACCTATTATTATTATTTCTTATCTCATAACATTTTTAGCACTTTATTGACTACCCTGTTTTACTGCTATTACACCTGAATTTCTCTCCTGGGATACATAAAATGATCTTATATAATATAATATAATATAATATAATATATTATAATATAATATAATATAATATAATATAATACCCTTATGTAAATACACTTTTGCTGTTCCAAATTGCAAATCAGATTTGACACATTTACTTGTTTGTATTTATTAGTTCAAGCTGAAACAACGCTGCTATGTGTGAACTGATCTACTCTCCGCACAATATCTCCTCACACCGAGGATGAATACGCTTGATTTTGCCAAATATGTGAGCCATCTCCGCAGAGCCGACATCAATCAGTTCACACTTTTTTTCACAGCTTAGTTGGAGCTCCGGTTGCTAGGTTACTGATGAAGACGAGTGTGGTTTTTTAGGCCCTTTTGTAACGTTACACATGAGATGTGGACATCAGCACCGCCTCAGCGGAACAAAGAAATGTGCTGACTTTAAAATGACTTTGGCATTTTTTTTGTAGAAGTAACGTCCTCAGCGTTGTATAATATTCAATGACAATTTTGACGAAGAGCAATCGCAGATTTCCAAACATTTCGTTTTAAGTGGAAAGTGACCTTCACAGATATTTGGCAACAGTGTGCAAAAGCTCTCATGGCACTCGGGCGGATTCGGATTCCTGCGGATTCCTTTATAGAACAGTCTATGAAAGCATCTTAATCGGACTTAAGGCATCCTCGAAATCTCAGTTAACAATCTACCTATCAACAAATCGTGCAGCAAGCACAACAAGACTTTAGGAAACCTTGGAAATTATTTGATAAATGTTTTAACAAGTGCAAAAACGGATTTTGAGGCTTTTGAGGAGCGTTTTCCGGGATGGTCCAACCTCGTGATTGACACACAGGACATGCGTCGATCCCGTGCCAACCCCCCGAAGAGCCGCCGTACTTTGCGGGTCGCGTGCCAATCACGGGGCCCCGGCCCGCCGCTCTCGGACGCGCCGGCAGCAGCGTAACGGGGTCTCGCCGCTCACCCAGTTCAGCCGGGACCGTCGGCATGGAGAGGAGGCAGGAGCAGGACACGGCCAGCACCCAGAGGCGGGAGGACATCGGCGGGCGGGGACGCGGGGAGACGGAGCCGTGCATGGTCACTGGGCGGCGCGGGGGCGGAGGGGGCGGGAGGGGAGGTCGAGATCACCTCATGGCCTCATCCATGATGGAACACCTGAGGGCCCAAAAGCCCACCCCGCCCCCCGAGGAGGAGATCACTGAGATTATCTGGTGTTTCCCCGGTGTGTCGCTGGTTTCAGTTCAAATCTATCCGGTGGAGATGTTTCCAACGTGCACCTGCAAAGATTCATTCGTCATCGGTTCTCGGCAAGTTAATACACACGCTCTCTCTCTTTCTCTGTCTCTCTCTGACACCCTTCACACACACACACTCTCCCCGACACCCTTTCCCCCTCGCTGCCCGGCCCCTGTGGAGCCATCGCGGCTCCGCTTTGTCCTCGCCGGGCGGTGAATGGGGGACGCGGCCGCTTTACAGGGCAGTGAATGAAAGTGACATGAAAAGAGTGCGCCGAGCTTTGTACCGCCAAGATCAGTTACCGCGACCCGGCGGTGGGGGCGCCGGCCGTCTGATCGCGTGGCCTTTCATGATCCCTGGCATGGCCATGTAGGGACAAATCACTCGCCCGGGTGCGAGGGGACGCGCTCTTTTTTTTTTCCTTTTCGCACCTACGGTCCCTCGGGTTCGAGCGGAATGGAAAAAACACGGCGGGGGGGCTCCACGAGGAGGCTGCCCAGGGGGGACCCGCTTTGATCTGGAGAACCGCCGTCTTGCATGTAAGAGTAGGGAAGGTAAAATGGATGAACAATTATTATTCAGGAGGCCTGGGATGCACATCATGCAGGGAGACAGATGATGTGGGGGGATGGATATAATGGCGGCACACACACGTCCGGTGAACGTGCATTTACCTCCTAGTATAGTAGTAGTAGTATGGTACTAGTATTGCGGTCGTGGAAAAAGCTGTAGTAATCATTGTGGTGGAATCTGGCGTGGTGGTTGTTTTCCTCAGAGCGCTGACCAACCTGAACCTGAACCTCACAATGATCCCATCGCCCCATTTGGCATTCCATTACGACGGTTGTTTCAACCCACACGACCCTCGGCTCTGCCTCCTCTTTTACGACACGTGTTTGAGTTATTCACGGGACTCCGACCGATCGGGGCCGAATGACTGGTTCACAAACCTTATTCCTGGGTTTCACCGACACCCGGGAACTCCTGCACGTGGCTTTTCTCTGTGTGGTTTTTTTTCCTCGTGCAATTTTGACTTTTCCATTATGAAATGGGAGCTCAGCTGACAGACACTCAAACCTTTAAACACCGATTGTGTTATTACAGAGGTTAATGGTCCAACAACTGTCTCCTTACTTCCAGGTCCCCAAATATGTTCCTGACAACCGTCTCTTCATCCCCCACCCCAACACACAGCAAACATCAGCAGCCACAGTGTCATCCCACATGCAACATGAGAGCAGTGAAACACATCCAGAAAACAGGCAAATGCAGCACCGACGCGCAACAGTTCACTGAGCGGCAGGAGTCGAGCGTTTTCGTTTGCGTGCGGAACTAATATGAATGAGCCGCTGCTGCTGTGAGCAAGTGGAACGACGCGAACGGCCTCTTAAAAATCAGCTGCTGGCCGACGCGTCCCGACTCGAGTCGAGGTGTTTCCTACCTGCGGCGTTGTCAAAAAGGTGCGTTGGGGAGAGGGCACTCAGGGCGTGCGTGGCCAGGGTTCGTCTCGGTGGCGCTCCGTCGCAGGAAGCCCATTGGTCTCCGCTCGGCAGCTCCGTGTGTGTGTCTCTCTCTCTCTCCCCAGCGCAGAATCTTTCTTTCCTCTGTGCATATGCTTAGCGCTCAGCTGCATGAGGACAAGGACCGGGCGCTTACACACGCACACACACACACACACGCACACACGCACACACACACACACACACACGCACACACACACACACACACACACAGGCACACACGCACACACACACACGCATGCACACCTACACACACGCACTCTCTTCCCATCAACATGCACATGCAGTGTGCACAACAGCATTTAGGGCAGAGGATAGAAAAATAATAATTGTTGTTTATGTCGAACAGACTCCTCCCCGTGATCCAGGGAAAGTGTTTCTTCTCATGTCATGACGGACAATTACTGATAAATGAATACATACAGTAATATGATAATATGAATCAAAAGCATTTGACCCTCTGGCTTAACTATGGAGAAAAAAAACAGTTTCTTGGTCGAAGCCGCGTCCATTCCAAACCTTTTCCTTCATCTAGTACAGAAAACCGGATAATAAATATTGCATTAACGGTCGTCACGGTGGGTTTTTTTTGTTTTTGTTTTGCTTTAATACACGACGTGCGACCGCAACCCCATTTTCCCACCGATGAATTCACTTTAAACCCCCTCGTCAACCGCAACGTCTGCTCAAATGCACCGAACGTCGGGCCTACCCACGTGGCAAGCGCGTCGATCGACGCCTGTCCTTGCTAATGGGCTGCGCGCCGACGGAAACGCACTGATTTGGGTTAATGAGTTCTGCAGACACCGCGGGCACCAGAGGCGACCCCTGCACCGCGCCGCCGCGTCCGGTCCGGTACACGGCGGCCCGTGAAGTGCGGCGGCGGAGACCCGTCGATAAAATACACCCAAAGTGACTTTGCGTTGGGAGACGGTTAATTATTCAGTTTCGGCCTGAAGTAATCGAGACGTATTCATTTTTGGTGAACGTGATTGCGGCGGATCGACGCGCTGCAAAAAAAAAAGCATTTTCCCGACCAGGCACAATCGCTCGGTCGGTTCTTAGCGAAACGGCGTTGCCGTTATGATACCTTGTCACTTCCTTCTTCATCGTTTTATTCAAAACACACACACACACACACACACACACACACACACACACACACACACACACACACACCCATTGAAGAGCCCCGCGACCACATTTCGACTGTTTGAGCAACGGTTTCTCTCTTCACGTCTCATGAACGGCGAGCGCTCGTGATTTGCAGAGAAATGTGTCTGCGCCGGACGGCCCTGCTCGAGGGATGCGTTTGCAGATGTAAATGGACTCATCTTCCCTCAGCCCGTTCGGCATAATCAAATGGAAATTAAAGCACAAATGGGCCGATTCATAATCTATGCAGGGAGGGTCATTTTAATTAAGCAGACAAAGGACGATTTAGCGGGGGGGGGTATTACATTGTTGATTCAGTGCAACTTCAAACACATAACTGGAGCAAAGGAGACGCTGCATGTCATTTGGTTTGTGGGATGGAGCTTGTTTATTAAAAGGGAAAAATGCAACGATGTAGCACGGCCATTGAAACGCTTTCCTTTGTGGTTGAGGCGCCTTTACTTATCTCAGCGAACTTAACGCGCAGAGGGACGAAACACAATTTGGCAGATGTCACACTGCCAAAGTGGATATTCCCACCTCAGTTGGACGATAAAGTCGGATCTTGTCTCATTTAAACAGTAGCTGTGATAGAATGCTGCAGAATGCCGCTTCTCTGTATCGTTTTGGTTTATATACCAAAAAGAAACCCACATACAATAATGGATATATCTTCCATGACAATGCAAATTCTTGCAGAGTGACTGGATTTTGTGACTTTTGGGAAATGACTGAAAACGATCGATGGCAGTATTCAAATGTTCAAACATTCACGTTCATCGGGGTTCAGCGTTTGGACGGATCCGAGTCAGTTACAGCTGAAGTGTTTCAGGCGACATCGGCATGAGGGGGCGTGCTGAAATATAATATTCTGCACCTGGAGTGTGATATCGCTTTTACCAAGCGGCGCTTTAAACAGCGTGATTCATAAAGCAATAAACAAGTAAGTCAGGGTGTTTCAAAAGGGCTCATGGGATGCCTCTTCAAATTCCAAGACTGCACTATTATATAAGACATAATAAACGGAGCATTGGTCATTGTAATCTGCACTACAGGCACTACAGAGACAAATAATACAAACGTCTACAGTGGAGTTTTCATGTCATGTCGAAAGGTTATAATTTATTGGAAAGGAAAGCTTGACGACAACACGGCTGAACAGATTTGTGTGCGCGCCGGCTCGTGCGTGTGATCCCTTTTTTTCCGGACCCCGGTCGTCACGGCGGCGTCGTGCTCCAGCAGACGAGGGACGAGACGGGGAGGAGGAGGAGGAGCGGCAGGGCGAGGAGGGTGCGGGCGGCTCCGTGGAGGTCGGGGCCGCAGAAGGCCTGCTCCAGCACGCGGTGTGTCTCGGGGCTGATGCCTGGAAAACACCGCGCAAAATACTGGGTAGCGGGCGGATAACGGCGGAATGAATCGGTAATGTGGACCGGGCGGCCGGCGCGTGAGCTCACCGTGCTGGGTCCACTCGGTCCAGGCGTGTTGGGCCTCGCCGTCGTGCTCGGAGGCTGTGGGATCGGAAAGGCCGAGCGGAGGCGGGAAAACACCGTCAGACGGAGCACGCATTGCAATACACTGCGACGGATCGCTCATTTAGAATCCTGTGCTGCAGAGACTCTCAACTTGGGGGTCACATCCCCCACACAGGGGTCACTTGTCGTGCACACGGGGTCACCACGACGTTTCTAACACGGATATATTGACATTTCATTGCTATATTTTAAATTAAGAAATGTGGATATTACAATATTTCTGGATAATCGACTTGGAGCTGCCTCCATGTGATATGATGAACGTAGCCAATGTGATATCCAAACTCACATGAAACGGTTTCCTAATTCAATGTGGAATATCCACACTTTGACCAGGTTTTGAAAGTACACTAAGAAATATTCTTATTTAGCTTCAGTCTGTTGCTTATTGGCATAAATGTGAATTATAACGCATAAAACTACTGGTTCTGGCTCCGAAATAATGAAAAAACTAAGAAAATTTTAATTCCAGACTGTGACTTGACTAATGGTGTTGGTGGTGTTGTTAATATTATTAGTATTAGTTGTAGTAGTAGTAGTAGTAGTAGTAGTAGTAGGACCAGTAGTAGTAGTTTTACAAAATCACTTTTGCACACATTTTGCCTTTTCTCATCCCATAAAAAACACATCCCCACCTCGGGAGTGGTCCAGCAGCAGGTTTTTCAGGTCCCTGAGAGCGTGGGTGAGGTTCTCCAGCCGGTGCTGCAGGTGGAGGTTCTCCTCCTTCAGGGTGTGGATGGTGTCCTGGAGCTCG
>NC_137203.1:6173213-6195713 GCF_960531495.2 Zeus faber
ATATATATATAAAATAAATTAATTAATATTAATTGGTATCCGCACTGAAAACATTAAACTATCTTTCGAAGCGGTCCATGGTGTGATGCTATGTTTTGGCTCTGCAGAGACACCACCATGTACGCTGTGTCTGCGGAGGTGAAGGGTCTGGACACGGTGGTCAGCCTCCTCTCTGACGCCGTCCTGCAGCCACGCCTGCTCGGTCGGTCCCTCCCGTTCACCCTCCGCTCAGCTTTTTGTTTATCACCGGTCGCAAATATACAACATTAAAAAAACTCGACTCTGACCACATTCTCCCAACCGGTGAACAATGGACCTGCTCTCTTTGTGCCGTGCAGACGAGGAGATGGAGATGACCAAGATGGCGGTGCGCTTCGAGTTGGAGGACCTCAACATGAGGCCCGATCCGGAGCCGCTGCTCACGGAGATGATCCACGCGGTGAGTGGCGGGGCCGCGCCGCCGGAGAACGATCCCGCCCCCGGGTCCGGAAGCCGGGAGCGGGGCGTGGCTCCCTGCCCGCTGTGACCGTTTCTCTGCCCGTCCCCCCCCCCCCCCCCCCCCCCCCCCTCAGGCAGCGTATCGGGGGAACACGGTCGGCCTGCCTCGGTTCTGCCCCGTCGACAACGTGGACAGGATCGACAAAGGCGCGCTGCACGACTACCTGCGCAGCTACTACTGCCCCGGGCGGATGGTGCTGGCGGGCGTGGGCGTGGAGCACGAGCAGCTGGTGGAGTGCGCGCAGAAGTACCTGCTGAACGCCAGGCCGGTGTGGGGTGAGGGCTCGCCCGGCAGCGTGGACCTCTCTGTGGCCCAGTACACCGGCGGCATTGTGAAGGTGGGAGAGAATAAGGAAGTACCGCCCAACGTTTATTTACCTATTTATTTATTAAAAAAAAAAATTAAAAAAAATAAATTAAAATTTAAGTAAAAAAAAAAAGATATGAATCGAGCGTTTTTTGCCATATTGTTTGTTGGCTTTTTTTGCGGGGGGTTGATCGGCGCTAACGCCTTTCTGGTTTGGTCCTGTCAGATGGAGAAGGACATGTCCGAGGTCAGCCTGGGCCCCACCCCCATCCCGGAGCTCGCCCACATCATGATCGGCCTGGAGAGCTGCTCCTTTCTGGTGATTGGCTGCTTTGAAAAGCCTCTGTCCGCCCGATTGGTCCCTCCCAGATCTGGACTCGAGCTACAGTAACATTTAGGGGAGGGGGGAAAAAAAATAAGTTCCAAGATTTTGTTTTAAAGTTTGATTCAGTGAGATTTGCCTTTCTTTGGGAAATGGAAACAGGGAATGTCAACATGATCAGGTTTTCCTCAAGGAAATTACGGAACAAAGTACCCGTCGGATAGCTCTTCCTGTCCCCTCCCAGCGTCACAGTTTGAAGCTCAAAGCGGTGAAACTCTCACAGATACGGGAGACGGGGGGTGTAACGCTGCCATTTGATAGGAAAGGCTTTGATTTTTTTGGGGGGGGGGGGCGTTTTGGTTCCTGTGTCGCAGGAGGACGACTTCATCCCGTTTGCCGTGCTCAACATGATGATGGGCGGCGGCGGCTCTTTTTCCGCCGGGGGGCCCGGGAAGGGCATGTTCACCCGGCTCTACCTGAACGTGCTCAACAGGTGAAGCATCTGCGTCCGTGCAATGTACGACGCTGCGTGTCGCTGGATTACAATGCTTTTCGAAAAAGATCATTGCTTTGCGTTTCTTACAGCTTTACCCAACTTGACTCTCTGTAAACACCTCTCACGCACCACTGAGTTACTGTTAAATCCATATTATTATTATTATGAATATTATTATTATTATTATGTGCTTCCTAAGGCATCACTGGATGTACAACGCCACCGCTTACCACCACAGCTACGAGGACAGCGGTCTGCTCTGTATCCACGCCAGCGCGGACCCGAGACAGGTCAGTACCAGGCTCAGAGCGGCATATTATGGGCTGTCGGACAGTTTTATCTGATCTCCGTCCTGTACCTGTGTTGTCCTTTTGCAAGGTGCGGGAGATGGTGGAGATCATCACCAGAGAGTTCATCCAGATGACTGGCACCGCAGGAGAGGTAACGAACTGGTGCAATGAAAGCGCTATGTAAACCCAGCGGTTAGTGCTAGTAAATCCAGCGGTTCGTTGGCGTTGAAACTTGTATTCGGCGTCGTCGGAGCGGTCTGGGGACCGAACTCGCCTATCGGCCATCGTCTGTTCCCCCGTTCACCTGAAACCGAACGCTTCCCTTCCCCAGATGGAGCTGGAGCGGGCCAAGACGCAGCTCAAGTCCATGCTGATGATGAACCTGGAGTCCCGGCCCGTCATCTTCGAGGACGTGGGCCGCCAGGTCCTCTCCACCGGGAAGAGGAAGCTCCCGCACGAGCTGTGTACGCTCATAAGTGAGTCTCGACACTGCAGGGTTATTTTTTTTGGGGGGGGGGGCGGGTTTGGGAGTACAAGAAAACGCAATTGGTTCCGTTACATTTGGTTTGTTGTTGCTTTTTTCTTTTTTGAGGCTAAACAATATTCAATACGATGGCTTGCGTTTGGTCCTGATTAGAGATGCACGATACCACTTTCTATTCTCAGACAAACTAAAATACTAAAATCTTAAATATCAGTGCTACCAATACCAACCAGAAAGTGTTTCTCTTTAGCAACTTGTCATTTATAAGTCAACTATTTATCCTTGATGCGCTTAAGCCTTCTGAAAGTACCATACTCAAACTGCCCAAAGAAATCCATCGCCAACAACATGACTCGTACAAAAGAACCACTTTAAAATGGTTAACCAGCTTTAAAATGTCCTCACCCGAGAAGCAGCTTTCTGAATGACGGGTCAGTAAGTCATGGAGCCTCATGAGGTTTTGACAGAGCGTTCTAGCGACACCGACTCTTAAGCCCTCGCGTCCTTTCTCGCCAGGCGACGTGACGGCCGGCGACATCAAGCGGGTGACGACCAAGATGCTGCGCAGCAAACCGGCCGTGGCGGCGCTGGGCGACCTGACGGAGCTGCCGTCCTACGAACACATCCAGGCTGCGCTGTCCAGCAAGGACGGGCGTCTGCCGCGCATGTACCGCCTCTTCCGATAGAACACCCCCCCCCCCCCCCCCCCCCACTACCCCCGCCTCCCGCCCCCTCCCCCCAACACTGACAGCGTCTCTGTCTATAAACTGGACTGGAAGAGACTGACACTGGTGTTCCCTCCCACCCAGAGCTCCTTGGAGCCCCCCCCCCCCGGAGGGGACTACGTCCTGGCTCTCTAACCCGGAATTCCCGCTGAGAGCTGCATTTTTAAAAAGGAAAGGTTTGTTTTATTCTCTGTTGGCCTCAGTGAACACTGGCGTACTTGGGAGTGTTTTACGAGTGAGTGCTGTTACCCAACGGGATCGTTTGCACAAGTTTTTTTTTGTTTTTTTTTACGGGACAATTTGCCCTTAAACAACAAAATTCGAGATGTGATCTTAACTTAATGGATGTTCCCATAAGTGTGTTTTTTTGGAAGTGTTTGAATAAATGTGATTAGGTAATAGGATTTAAGAGGAAAGTCACCTAACATTTACCACTCTTTTTGTTGTGCAACTAAATGACAAGTGACGTGTTTGCCCACAGCTGATTCCCAGCTCTTAGTTCTTTTTCTATTAAGCACTGCTAAGAACAGTAACATGACTCCGTTCAACTGCCAAAACTTCAGAATGGTCCCTTGCAGGGAACACTAAATATTAGGCACGTGGAGGCCAATCGTGTAACTGCGTGCACACGCGTGCAGTGCACACACACACACACACAGTGATATGATTTCCTTACTTTGCTCAGATCCATTGTATTGCCCCAAGTCAAACAGTTTGTGTTGCTGTGGATGTTCTTGCCATGTACCAGAGGTAAAGGTCAGAGAGTCAAGTAACAGGTCGGTTTTCACTGCGATGGGAGATCAGTTTTCCTGAGTACACTTAGTGAAGACCCTGCTCACCATAATTCATCTATTGGCGATCTCATCAACTTGCAGGTCCGCGTCTCACGCACATGTTATTTTACTGGACCCGGGCCAGGCTTAATTCTAAGAACCTGTTCGTATGTACATGTAATCACGGCCGTAAATAAAAGATTTTAAAGGTCCCGTGTTGTAAACTACCGTCGAGATGGACGCTAAGAGCGCGATGGTGCACTTTTAAAAACATTTGCTTTTATTATGTCACATTAAATGGTTGTTATGAAGAACAGGTCACCGACAAGACCCACAGGCACTTTCCAGAAGCGTAAGGGAGAGGGGTTTTTCCTCTCTGAATTCACTGAAACACCAGAGCCACTGCTCTTCATGCGGGAAAACAAACAAAAACATGAGTTCAGTCAGCTGATTAGTGCAGGGCGGTACAGTACACGGGATGAAGGTGCACGACATCCAGCCAATAGATGAGCGATAAGGCATTGAACTGTACAATCTGTTTTGTAGTGAAGGATCATAATACATACAGTATAGGTTTTGATGGGTTCCGTGTTCCTGCTTTTGAAGAGCTGGAAACGGGTCCGCAAAGATCAGAGAGCAATTTCCTCAGTAAAAAAAAAAAAAAAAGACAACACGAGTGTAATCTACTGCTTCAAAATATTCTGTGACGGTGAGGTGGTTTGGGAGAAGGTTTCTGTTCTGGAATTTCTCGCCACAGGATAAAGAGGAACATTAACGTGGGACGTCAAACTGGTTCAAAAACTCACCTGCTGGTGTATTCTGTCGTGTCACAGCTTCTGAAGACCTAACGGTTTCGTGTGTGCAGCCAAAATGAAGTCAGTGAAGGCGTTTAAGAAACTGACGCAGCATTAAGAGGAAAAGGTTTAAACATTGTTATGGTCCGGAATCAACCTCGCTTGTTAAAAATGTACAAAATCGTTAGGAATTGGGCGTAGATAGACCGAGCCTTGACATGTTAACGAGTTCTCAAAGCTGCAGTGACTCCACTTCGGCCCTGTTTGCCCGGAGGGGGCTTTCAAAATAAAAGTCCAGACCTCAGTGTCTGTCTGACCTGAAGGCCCTGCCCTGCAGGCAGACAGACAGCTTTGTGTTGCGTTCCGACACGCTCTCGCTCAGGCACAGAGCAGAGATCTTCACGGGTCCCAAAATTTGGACCCAGGCAACTCATCCTGAGGTGGGAAGCGCTCGGGTACTACAGACACGGACCCACAGACCCCGGAATCGAATCCAACCCCACGGTCTATTATAAAATGTGAGCCTGGACCCACAGACTGGTGACGACCTCCAGCAGAGCTCCCACTGACTCTCCGGTAGAGGGCGCTCTCAGCTCAGACATCAAGGCCAATATCCGTGTGTGTGTGTGTGTGTGTGTGTGTGTGTGTGTGTGTGTGTGTGTGTGTGTGTGTGTGTGTGTGTGTGTGTGTGTGTGTGTGTGTGTGTGTCTTTGGTTGGGGGTTTGCTCAGGAGATGGAGCAGATGGTGCTGCTTTGGTTCTTCATGGCCTCCCTTCTCTTCAGCTCTCGGCTGATTCTCCTCCGGATTCCCTCCAGGTACAAGCTCCGGTCAAACTGCCCTCCGCCCAGGGGGATGCTGCCGTGCACACAGTCCATGTTAGTACACATTGATAAACATTAGTACATATTGGTGCTGATTCACCATGTCAACAAAAGTGTTTTCTTGCAGTTCTTTGTCGCTTTTCCCCCCCTTTCAGTTTTAACAATATAAAATTTACATTTTTGGTGTTAAAACCCGTTATTTGCCAATAGTAAATTGTGGGTACTGTAGGAGGAGTTTGCGAAAGAATGGAGCATAAAAATGGCAGAACGTGGAAATTCGACGCCTTGCCATGCCCACCCCGTTCCACAAAAACTTTAAACAACTTGAATCATTAAGGTACGGTCATAACAAAACAGAAGAAAGATTAGTGGCCTTAATACTCATTTGCATGAACGTATTATCACAGTAAATTTGAGCGGCACAGAATCAAATATATCTGACACTGATTGGCCGGTGAAAACCATCCAATTCCATCCACCGGCCGATCGATTGGTGCATCTCCCGTTTTATATGTTAGCGTTACGGTCACATTTTTTGTGTTTTATTCTAATTCTCCCACTTCCCATTATTTTATTTATATATATATATATATATTTTTTTTTTTTTAAGTTTTAGCTGGCGTCTCGTACTTTGGCACTCTTGTATTTTGCCTAAGAATTACATAGTTGGTACG
Organism: Zeus faber; assembly: GCF_960531495.2. Lineage (NCBI taxonomy): Eukaryota > Metazoa > Chordata > Actinopteri > Zeiformes > Zeidae > Zeus > Zeus faber. Next base: position 6,179,399 of record NC_137203.1, read on the forward strand.
CAATATTTGTGCAGGTTGGCAGGTCTGAATTCATCAAATTGGATCAGTGATTCTGCCCTGTGGTTCAAAGTATGTCAATTAGTAAAAAAAAAAAATAATACATATAAATACATATAGTAGATATCAGTTAGTAAGTTTTGAGTGTTTAGTTAGCAGAGTATATTGACTGTTTATGTGGAAGCTGGAACTCACTTGTCCCTCCCCGGCCTCAGTTTGACCTGGAAGACGCCGATGACGGGGCGGTGGTCCGAGGTTTTGATGCTGGAGCAGCTGGTGTATTTCACCACCTTGATGTCGTCCACCTGCCTGTTCCTGAACAGGATCCTGTCCTTTAGGGAGGCAGCGTGGTGTGAGTTCCACTACTAGAGGGCAGGCAGGCAGTGCTCACCTAAATAGAGCCAAACCTGGACTGGTATTATTTAACCTGAACCTTATTTTTCGATCACTGTGAATCAAACCGAGTGATCAGAATATTGATCGCGCATTGAATGAGCAGCTTGAGCCCACTGCCGATCACAAAGCATGTCTACAGACGTTAAGCATTACAAAAAAGCGTAACAGTCTGAGAAAAAATATTAATAAAATAAAATTGAATAAGAAGTAAATAAAAATAAACATTTGCCAAATATACACAGCCAAAAAAAGCAAAACAAGAATAGTCACATATATAAAATATACAGAACATGCAATGCAATCCTATGCACAGGGTAAGTTATTGGTATGGTTGTAAATTATGATTATGAATAAGTATGTATTTAGAGACAGCGAGAGAGAGAGAGAGAGAGAGCCTGTAGGTGAGCCCCACCACCGTGGGGTAGAAACTGCTGCTTGTGGCGCAAGGTTTTGGTCCTGATGGACCGCAACCTCTTGCCAGATGGCAGAGACTCAAAAAAGTGGTGTCCGAGGTTGAGAAGGGTCGGCTGCACCATTTCCCACCCGCCTCAAGGTCCCGGAGGTGTGCAGGTCCCGGAGGGAAGGTTGCAGCCGTTCACCTTCTCTGCAGAACCAGTGATCCGCTGCAGTGTGCCCTTGTCCTTCGCGATGGCAGCAGCGAGTCCTGCCGCAGTACATACAGCCTGAGCGATTGTGGAGACCGGGAAAGGGAAGGACTCCCCAGGTTTTACTGGGGAGTCGCGCAAGGTTGGGTACCTGCACACAACCATGCGCGACTCCCTGGAATGCTGCGACTGATGGCTGGGGGGTTTGGGAGACTGAGTCCGAACTGTCCCTTTGTCTTTCGATTCGACAGTAGAACTCATTCAGTTCATCTGCAAGTCGAAAAGTCATTCAGAGCGTGGGAAGATTGGGGTTTGAAGTTGCTGATCTGCGTCAGCCCTTTCCACACTGAAGCACAGTCATTGGCTGAGAATTGCTCTTCCAACTTCTCAGAATATCCGCCGTTTGGCTTCCCTCACCGCCTTGCCAAACATGTGTTTTGCCCCTTAGACGCATCCCCGTCGCCACACTTAGAGGCCTCCCTCCTTTTCCAGGCGAAGCAGTCTTGAGTTTGGCTGTGAACCAGGGCTTGTCATTGTAACAACTCATCCCGGTGCGTGTCGGTATACAGCTGTCCTCGCAGAAGCTGATACACATGACGTCAAAGCGTCTGTGTATTCATCCACGTCTCAGTCCGTGCGGTCCAGACACTCACACAGATCCTTCACGTCCTCCACTTCCTTTGCGTCACTGCTCAACTTCCTGTTTCTCCTCGCAGCAGGTTTAGACAGTTTCTGCCTGTCTGTGGGGATCAGGTGGACCAAGACGTGGTCGGAGTTTCCGAGGCGCAGGAGAAGGCTGTGATACGCAGTGTGGATGCTGGTGTAGCAGTGATCCAGTGCGTTCTCCTCTCTGGTCGGACAGTTGATAAACCGCTTGTATTTCGGGAGCTTGTGTCTTAAATCCCTTTCGTTAAAGTCCCGGAGGATGATAACTAGGGAGTCCGGGTGCTTTCTCTCCACATCCAGGATCTGATTGGCGAGCGGCCTCCGTGCGTCCTGCGAGTTGGCTTGCGGTGGAATGCAAACGAGGTAAGTAAATTCCCCGATGTGAAGGATCTCTTCTCTCTTGAAAACAATCCGTGTGTGGTCGCAAAAAAACACATTGAAACAAAAAAAGATGCAAAACAGCGCGCAACCATTCACCCAGGCCGCCGTTCATCGAGCCATCTATCTCCTGGATTTCTTGGCGTTTTCATTGTATTTAACTTTTGAGTCACTATTTTACTTGGATTTTGGACATTAAACATTGGATATTCATTTCGGAAATATGGGATCCCTTGTGGTTCCTCCTGCTGGAGTTTAAGGCAGCAACAGAGTACAGTTTTTTATGAAATTTCAATGCGTAATTGAATGTAAGATTGACCACGATTTATCACACAAATCTTTTGATTTCTTGTATGCAATTTAGAAAACAAATCTTAGGCTGCGCTGGTTTGAAGGACAAGAATGAAGACTCACTGTGTACGAAGGCGTTCTTTGTTTGGAAGTCGTGTCATAGACATCGCAACCGATGTCAAACTTGTACGTTGGCAGGAAGTGAATGGGCGCCTCTTGGAAGCCTTTAAAGATGGATCCTGAGTGGAGCCAAAAATAACAACAATAAAAAATTAAAAATACAGATAAACAGCTCCACAAAGTCACACCAAGTTATAACTTATATATGTGGCATCACTTGATACCAATTGTATTTACCATAAAGTTTTTTTTAATATATTTATATAAATAAATGTATAATATTTTTATTATATATATATTTTATATTTTAATATTTTTTATAATATATTTTTATTTTTATATTTCTTTATATATATTTATTCATTATATCATTTAGAATATTTCTTGATTAGCTGGATTTTCTTATTGAATTAAGTAGCCCGTCAAGGTATTGCGACAGTTTCCCATACAAGCTCAAACTGAAAAAATGAATGCATTTAACCGAAAAAGAAATGCCCACCATCTTGCATTTCGCTGGAGAGCTGGTCGGACTGCAGCAGAGCGGCCATGTCAGTGCCAGCCGTCTGCTCGATGATGGTCTCCACACCCGGCTTGTCCTTACCCAGGCGGAAGTTAAAGTCCCCGAACCAGAAGACCTCGTCGAATCTGGTGGTGACATCGGCTGGAAGCGAAAACAAAAAGAGATTCAGTGATTCAGGTATTATCAGATCTGCACCGTGAGGGACATTGTATTTCATACTAGATAAGTAGGAGTCATTTATTACTTTATACAGAATGTGACTGTTTGAATGAACCCCGGAAACCAGAAATAACTGGTTAATAATAAGTTCTACCCCCAAAAATGTATCTCGTCATCTGCACTCACTTTGCAGTGGTGAGCCATAGAACCACGCTGAAAATTATTTATTACAATTTTACTTTCATACAACTAAAAGAGAATGACATACCACAGCACAGCAGAGTGGGGGAAGTGCGGAAACACTAAAGGGGACCTATTATGAAAACCATTTTCTGTGCCTATGCACATAACATTTGGGTCTCTGATGGGCCTCCATGCTCCTCTAACTAACAAACTGTGAAATGAGACAACCCAGTCAGTTTGTTGTGAGCTGTCAGTTCAGAAAACGTGTCCTGAAACAACCCCACCCACGGCTGGAGCGCCACTGGGAAGTGCTCGGTGTGTTGGCTGGACAATTTGGCCAGACATGTACAAATATTTTAAAAGAAAGAGGAATCAACAACAACTCCCGGTGAGGAAACTGCAGATGATGGAAATGTAGGTACTTATGTGTTTCTTTTTAAAACAAACAAATAAAAAGTGTGCGGTAGGTTGAGTGCAGGCCGCGGCGTACGATCCGCTGTGCGTTTCCCTGAACAAAACCAATGAAAACAGTGCGTTTTTGTTCTAGACTTATTAATTTTATTTTCCGACATTTAAATGAAACTGAAAATCTCGTGTGCTGTGCCCCGGTGTGGCTCCCCCCACAAGCTTGCAGAACGGCCACGGAAGTCAGAGCAAACTTTTAAATGAGGCCTTGTATCTAATATGAGTGAAGATTCAGGATTGGTTATAATGGATTGGTTATTTCGCCCCTCAAATTTGTTCAGAAACAGATTTTGGTGGAATGATGAGGTAAAATCACTGAAAGTTTACAGACTAAATACAGAAACGGAGCTCGGAGTAAAGCTCAAACCCCATTGGCTCACAGAAGTCAGGGCCTCTGGAGGGTGGCTCCACCCACAAAGCAACAGGACGGTATAGAGGGATGTTAAAATGGCTCGAATGCATAATCCCACAGAAAAACAGCTGTTTTGGAACAGGATGGTATAGAGGCATGTTAGAATGGCTTGAATGCATAAAGTATTCTTTGCAGCAAAAAAATTCAAAACCATGTTTTGGGGACCTCTGATACCTATTAACTTGTGTAAAAAGGAGAATAATAATCCATTTTGATGACAACAAAGAATCAAGTACAAAAAAGTTTTAAAAGGAAACATTCATTGATCTTTACACTTAGCATTTTAGTAACGGACTAATTGTGATACAAATGATTACAATTGACAATTGAATGAGCCTTCTTTTGTTCATTTTATGCCACTATCACAGTATAATATTATAATACTTTAATAATACACATCTAACTATTGACATTCAATATAAAAAATTGTGCACAGTTACTTGGCCTCAACCTAACTTATGGAAACTCACCCTATTCACATTGTGGTTTAAAATTCCCTTTACATTAGAATGGAAACATATGATTGGGGAACAGTTTTAGAAAATGATTGCGGTGAGGCATACTGTGGCAGCTGTATTTGTGAGCATCGCATGTTTTTTCCAGACGGACTCACAGGCTGTGGAGCGGTAGGGGTTCGTGTCCGGAAGGCCTTTGGGAAGAGCCAGGGCCTCAACGATCTTGTTGTAATCTAGAATCCGGTCGTAAACTTTGGCGTCTCCGGCTAAAGGAAGAAAAACTTGACCTTAGAACTGACACTCAGGTTTTGTACCAAGAGGGACAGCAACGTATTTAATTCACTTTGACGTAAATTATGCTACTTCATAAGCTGTAAAGGGCAGGAAAGTGCTATTCTTTAAAAGTACAACTTCAACAACATGCTGAGACAGAAATCAGCTCTTTACTTTTTTTGTGAGGAGGAAGAAGATATCAGAATCTTTTCATTTCACTTTCCTTATAACTCAACAATTAGATGTGGGTCGCATTAAATAGTTCAGAGGGCCAGATGTGGCCCCTGGGGCTGCAGTTTGAGACCTCTGCTATACACCACCTCTTAGTACACTAATGGAAAAAATTAAGTGTCCAAAAATAAATGAACACTTGTGTACCAAGGGAGGAATAAACCTTTTGGTACTCACAGGTGAAGTGAGAGGTGATGAAGAGGAAGGAGGTGCCGAAGAAGGTGAAGCAAATCCCCACGGCCCCTTTGGTCTTGATCTGAGAGATGATCCTAGTCGTGACGGCGGCGTGCTCCACCTCTGGTCACACACACACACACACACACACACACACACACACACACACACACACACACACACACACACACACACACACACACACACACACACACACACACACAGTGTGTGCGTGTGTGTCACAGGCTATATTGGTATAGATGAGAGTGAGGCTTAAACCATTATTTGAATAATAGATCAACAGAAAATGAAGATGTTTAAATTAAGTTATCAAAGGTGCTCTATGGCAGAGCAGACTGAGAATCACTGCTACAGACTGCTATGCTACTTACCTGAGCAGAACCAGATCAGGTCTCTTCTGACAAAGATGGTGAGATACAGAACGCCATGAGCCGCCGCGTACAGCATCACGTAGTAGGGCCCCAAGGTCTCCTGCAGGCGGATCTCCCACTCCCTCCTGGGAACACCAGATCACACACAGACACAGACACACACACACACACACACACACACACACACACACACACACACACACACACACACACACACACACACACACACACACACACACGCACACACACACACACACACACACACACACATCAGCATATCCAGAAGACCCAGAGCCAGGAGTGCCTGACCTCGGGCGAGTACACGGAACGCTCACCTGTCAGGACAGCCCTCCTGGATGCCAATGACGTAAAAGTCTTGTGCAAATTCAGAGTCTGGTGGAAGGAGGAGGTCGTCCACGTTGCTTGGAAGCCCCTGGGGGAACGGACACAAGCAGAGTTACACCCAAAGCCGAGTCCAGATCAACAACGCAGCTTCACGCTTGTGGTGGTGCTGGTGAGAATCTTCTTGCCAGGTGGCCACCCAGGTACCTTCTCTCCCTGCATGTTCCAGGTGGCTATGTAGATGCCAAGCCTCCGCTCGGGGAAGTACCGGTCCAGCTCCTCCGCCCCCAGCAGGGCTCCGCTTCCCATCACGCTGCCCTCTAGAAAGCTCCTGGGGAAAGACAAACAGAGGAAAATAGAGCTGTGTTAAGCAAAGCTACATAGCCTAAGGACTTCTTATACGGTTGGCTATGGTTTACATATACTATTAGGGATGGACCAATAACACCATTTGACGACCGATACCGATTTATGAATCCTAAAATCGAAGTTTCTCTCGATAAACAGTACAGATTAATTTGGGCTTATCATAAGATAATTATTCACATTTGATTTACAACCAATCAGATCCACATCGAGCATGCATCTATGTGTCAAAAAAGCTGAAAATGTATTTAATATCTTTTTAATTTAGCTTCAATTTAATACCTGACATGGTCTATATCGCTCTTAGTTTCAGGCTATGGTATTGGGAATATTCAACCTGGTATTGGGTTGATACCTGACCATCTGTCCATCGCTATATGCTGCTAGACTAAATTAAAAGGTTGTTACGAGAGAAAGGAGGGGGGAGGGGGCTGCTAAGACGTCCGTTGATTATTCAAAATATAATCCCGATTGTCTGCACCTCATTCTGCTCCTGCGCTGCTTATGTTTGGATGCCCGACCGATCTCCCCAACCGCTGTCAAAAGCTGTGCTGAACAAGCATCTTCCCTGATCCCATGTTAATCCCTCCCCCCTACCCTGCTTCCACCTTTAGCCTGTTCTCTGACAGGGGGGAGCGCTTGAGCACGCCAAACGCTTCCCTCTGAAGCCGTCATTAATAGGGAGAACACAAGTCAGTGTGGATAAAAATACACACTGATGTACAAGATGTGCTAATTATGCCGGGCTCTGTGGAAAGACTGCTGTCAGTGCAGAATTCAAGTGATGGCAGACAAAATCAGTCAAATGGATCTTGACTGTCTAATTTCCAATGCTGTGTATGAGGTTAGTTCATTTGTCTATGTGTTATTTCCCTCAAATGCGCCATTGAGGCAAAGTAGATTCACAAACACATCTCGGACTAGGTTTGGATAGTTCTGTCCTCCTTCTTCCATGTTAATCATTAGCTTTATCGCAAATTGCAGTTGTATTCTTTCTATTTGTATTGTTATTGTTATTATTACTATTGCAAATTTTGATGGGAGCCGCTGTGACACTGAAATTCCCCTGCAGGGATAAATAAGGTATTTATGATTATTATTATTTTTATCATAATACATCAATTTATAATGCCCCTTTCAGACCAAACTCAAGGTGCTACAGGAAAAAAAAAAAAAAAACAGGAGAAATAAATGACAAAATTATTAAATAAAATGAGAAACAAGAATAAAGAACAAAAACAAGATTAAAAAAAAGAAGCAGAGCAGACAGCCACAGGGAGCAGGTTTACTCCATGCAGGCTTTCCGGTATTCCGGTAGAAGGGTCTTCAGGCCAGTTTTAAAAACAGTCCAGAGACCGGTGTGTTTGTGTGCAATAAGGTACCCATCTATAACTCAACAGGTGTCACACATCCAAATAAAACACACAGATAGCTATGGAAGTCTTCAGCATCTAGTAGGTCTTTGACACAAGCATGAATGATACTTGGTGAAAATAAAAAAAGAATTGCATCTGGAGTGCGAATGAGATTCGCTAAATAATCCTGCTGGCTGACTCCGGGCCCATACTGTACCTGTTTCTCACGTCCTGGGGCCTGATGGGGCTGAGCACACTGTAGGTGGACTTCATGGAGTTAACAGAGGTGCAGTCCGACACCATGTTCTCCAGAAGCCGGCTGTCGCTCAGGTTCCTGTGCAGTCGCTCTCTCGACCCCACTCTGGGCCTGTCCAACACACTGTAATCCAAACAATCCCTGTAAATCCAATTATCGGCCCTTATGGAGGCCAGCATGGGAAGCGGCCCTGTGGGTTGCACGGGGGACAGGCGCACTTTGGAGGAACGGACCCGCTGCCCGGTGGAGTCAGTCTGCTGGCTGGGAGGCCTGCTCTCGTAGTCCGACAGACTGTGGCCCCTTCCCCGGAAGACAGGAGATCCCGCAGGAGGACCGGGGAGGGGTCCCAATGCCGTGGCGCCCTGGCTGTTCCGGAAGGTGGCGGCAGCGCTGCTGAGGGCAAACCCGCCTGGACCAAAAACTGCCTGGTCCTCCTTGAGGGAGTCCGTAGAGGAACCCGTCTCGGCCGGATCGCTCAGACTCTCCTGGCTGTTCCGCAGTCTCCTGCCTCGAAGCGTCTCCTCCAGCGAGCCGTCTTTACCAGTCTTTGACAACCGGGGAAGTGACGGCGGTCGGGGCCGGTGAGGATTACTTTCGCCCTCAGCGTCTCTGACCCGGGTCAGTTTGAGGTCTCCTAGGGGGGGAGCTTTGAATGGTCTGGTGTCACCGGTGGCCAAATAAGGCCTACCAAGGCCTTCTCCAGAGAGAAGAGCGACGGGCTGACGGGGGTGGCTGGCCTCCCCATTCTCAGTCATCCTCACGTCATGTCAGAGACCTGCTGGGACTAGGGTTCCCTTTGGTCATCACTAGAGAACAGAAGCCGGGGACGCTGTGACGTCGACTGACTGACTTGACCATAAATAAGGGTGTTTACAAACTGCTGCTGCTGCTGCTGTAACACCTGAGTTTCCGCCCGGGGATCAGTCGTTTTATTTTATCTGACCTGTCCGTCATAAGGATCTCTATTTCCCTATACTTGAAAAAATAATAATCATCTCCAACTCTTTTAATGTGACTTGTTCATATAGAAGGTTTAGGTGTGACTGTGATACACAGTTGGTTTACCGCCTACCGACGAAATGTACTTATATGTACTTGTAAGACGCTTTGGTCAAATGGTAAGGGTGAGGGGTCGAGCTAGCGTTCGCTAAATGACGTAATGTATCTTGAACGTGATTCCCTTATATTAGATCGAGTAACTAGCTAACAGCATTGGATTTAACAACACTATTAATAATACATATTATATATAATAACAACAATAATAATAATAAGAAGAAGAAGAAGAAGAAGAAGGATCGTTTATGTCAACTAGCTAGGGGACACTGACCAGTGAAAGCACTACAGACATAACGTGGACAAATTATACTTAATACGTAATAAATGATGAACTGGTCATTTAGGAAGCTTCTGGGGTGAGATAGTGAGGCACCGCTAACGTACCGTCAGCAGCTAAACACAAGCAGGTAGTGACACTGAGCTGCGCTAACATCAACAAAGGCGACGTCAAGGGAAAAAAAAAAATCAAAATAAAATCAAATGAAGGAACAACGGGGCTCGACCCGAAGGTGCAACGGGGACGGAGCTCGGCGCGTCACCGTGTTGCTTCCCCTGTTCGGGTCCGTGAACAAGCTGCCATCTGGGCCGAAGCAGCGTCGGCCGGACGGTCAGCAACCGCCGCAGTGGGAACAACGGAGCGGGCTGGGCGGGCGTGGGACCGCGGCTCGAGTTACGCTTCCGGGACTATGACGTCAAACGCGGCGAACGTCACCCGCCGGAAGCGGAAGTGGTTCGATGGGTCTGAAGGTTTCTGCGGCGGCTCGAGATGGACGAGTGGGACAGACAGACAGACAGACAGATAGATAGACAGACAGACAGACAGACAGATAGATGGACGGGCAGACAGACAGACAGACAGATAGATGGACAGATAGACAGGCAGGCAGACCGATAAACAGACAGACAGATAGATGGGCGGGCAGACAGACAGACAGATAGACGGGCAGACAGACAGACAGAGAGATAGATAGATAGATAGACAGACAGAGAGATAGATAGATAGACAGATAGATAGATAGAGAGATAGATAGACAGATAGACAGATAGACAGATAGACAGATAGATAGATAGAGAGATAGATAGACAGATAGACAGATAGATAGATAGATAGACAGATAGATAGATAGACAGATAGATAGATAGATAGACAGATAGATAGATAGACAGATAGACAGATAGATAGACAGATAGATAGATAGATAGATAGACAGATAGATAGATAGATAGACAGATAGACAGATAGACAGATAGATAGACAGATAGACAGATAGATAGATAGATAGACAGATAGATAGATAGATAGACAGACGGGCAGGCAGACAGATAAACAGACAGACAGACCGATAAACAGATAGATAGACAGGCAGGCAGGCAGACAGACGGGCAGACAGACAGACAGACAGACAGATAGATAGATAGATAGATAGACAGACAGACAGACAGATAGATAGATAGACAGACAGATAGATAGATAGATAGATAGACAGACAGACAGACAGATAACTCCATCTATCTATCTGGCGGTCTGTCTGTCTGCCTGTCTCTGTCTATTCGTCTATCCGTCTGTCTTATCTATCTATCCGTCTTTTTGTCTGTATGCCTGTCCATCTATCTGTCTATCTATCTGTCTGTCTGTTTATCTGTCTGCCTGCCTGTCTATCTATCTGTCTGTCTGTCTGTCTGTCTGCCCGTCCATCTATCTGTCTATCTGTCTGTCTGTCTGTTTATCTGTCTATCTGTCTGTCTGTCTAACTACAGTGTCTATCGTCTGCAGCGCCGCCGTGACTCCTGTCGACCGCCGCGCGTCGCTGTGTTCTTGGTTTTCAACGCCCCACAGGCCGGAAAAAAAAAGCCCCCGAGGTGTCGCGGGGTTCGCCGCTCACCCGGGTTCTACCCCGGGGCAACGGGTGGATACGACACGGGAAACAAGTCACTTTTCGTTGCTCCTTGTTTCGAGCGAGTGAAGGTAACACGGGAGGCAGCTGGTAACACGGGAGGCAGCTGGTAACACGGGGGGCAGCTGGTAACACGGGGGGCAGCTGGTAACACGGGAGGCAGCTGGTAACACGGGAGGCAGCTGGTAACACGGGGGGCAGCTGGTAACACGGGGGGCAGCTGGTAACACGGGGGGCAGCTGGTAACACGGGAGGCAGCTGGTAACACGGGGGGCAGCTGGTAACACGGGAGGCAGCTGGTAACACGGGAGGCAGCTGGTAACACGGGGGGCAGCTGGTAACACGGGGGGCAGCTGGTAACACGGGGGGCAGCTGGTAACACGGGAGGCAGCTGGTAACACGGGGGGCAGCTGGTAACACGGGGGGCAGCTGGTAACACGGGAGGCAGCTGGTAACACGGGAGGCAGCTGGTAACACGGGAGGCAGCTGGTAACACGGGAGGCAGCTGGTAACACGGGAGGCAGCTGGTAACACGGGGGGCAGCTGGTAACACGGGAGGCAGCTGGTAACACGGGGGGCAGCTGGTAACACGGGGGGCAGCTGGTAACACGGGGGGCAGCTGGTAACACGGGAGGCAGCTGGTAACACGGGAGGCAGCTGGTAACACGGGGGGCAGCTGGTAACACGGGAGGCAGCTGGTAACACGGGAGGCAGCTGGTGTGCGCCACCTCCCTTGACGACGCTTGTACGCGGCCCCCAACGTGCAGCCGTCACACGTGGGTGACGTGGCCACGCTCCGCAGCGCCCCCTGGTGCCCGGGCCCCGGTGTACGAGAGGTTGAATTCAGCGCAAGCGACGTTCGTTTCTCAAGCCCCGTTTACAGCTGTTGTGCTTATTGTGAGGCCGCGGTGGAGGGAGAGCGCGGAGTTTAGACTTGAGTGAAAGCACAAATACCCTGAGGAAAAATGGCTGGAAAAAGGGGGGGAAAGGCCACGTTGACAATTCTACGGAAGTAAAAGTATGATATGATGAGATAAGATAAAAAAAAGATGTACTTTATTAACCCCCAAACGGAAATTCCAGTGTTTCAGCAGTAATGACATATATGACAAAACACACATAGTTTACGAAAGCACGTTGTTTTTGAATGAATTACTATACTATACTACTACAGCCTCCTCCTGAACGTCAGCAAAACCAAGGAGCTGATTGTGGACTTTAGGCGAGGATCACAATCGAGGACGCACGCGCCCTTGGTGATTAATGGGACTTCTGTCAATAGGGTGAGCAGCTTCAGATATCTGGAGTCCACATCACAGAGGACTTAACATGGACTGTTCACACAGACACTCTGGTGAGAAAGGCGAGGCAGCGTCTCTACCACCTCAGGCAGCTGAGGAAATTCCGGGTCTCGGTGAGGATCCTCAAGTCCTTCTACTCTGGAGCAGTGGAGAGCATCCTGACAGGCAACATCACTGCCTGGTTTGGGAACTGTACTGCCCAGGACAGGCGGGCCCTGCAGAGGGTGGTGCGTTCAGCTGAACGTACCACTGGAACTACCCTCCCCCCCTTGCAGGAGTTATACACCAGGAGGTGTAGTAGCAGAGCCCGTAGGATCATGAAGGATCCTCATCACCCCAACAACGGACTGTTTCAGCTGCTGCGGTCAGGCAAGCGCCTCCGCAGTCACGCAGCGAGAACAGAGAGACTGAGACGGAGTTTCTTCCCTCAAGCCATCAGAACTGTCAACGCTGACCTCACCAGGGGTCCTAACTGAGCCATGCACTAGGCTCCACTACCTACTGTACTGTATGTAGCATACTGTACCGCATACTGTATCACTGTTCAGGGTTGTTCGTGATGCCGTATTGCTGCGCCGTACTGTTGTATACTGTGCTGTATTATCCCAAACACTACCTCACACTATTCACATTCACCTGCCACTTTAATTCACATGCCACTTTAAATGCACATATCTGTATATACATAGCCATATTCCTTCAACCTATTCCATTTTATTTCAATTTATTTTTATTGTATTTTATTCTATATATTTTTTATCTTATTCTATAAGTATTCCACTTACTGTATTACGTTTTAGGAGTCAGTTAGTCGGTCTATTAGAAAGGAATTTTCTACTTTTTATTTTATTTTATTTTTGTACTTTTTCCTAGGACTTCTTGTGTGCTATCACCGGGTGCGTTGCATTACATTTCACTGCATATATGTATGGAAGTATGTATATGTATGTGACAAATAAAAATCTTGAATCTTGAATATATATCCATTCCACTCATCCATATATATATATATTTTTTAATGTATTTATTTATTAATATATATGTATGTATATATATATATATATATATATATATATATATATATATATATATATATATATATATATATATATACATTCCACTCATCCATATATTTTTTTTTTTAATGTATTTATTTATTAATTTATATATATATATATATATATATATATATATATATGTATATGTATATATAAATATATATGTATATATATTTATATGTATATATATATAAACACATATGACTACTTGTTCTTGAATATACTTGTAATTATTAAAAGTAAAAGTACTTGTCACATCCAGTGCCCTGATATAATAACAGCCAATTACATAATACAATTTGCTTTGAAATGTAGGGGTATTTGAGATGTCAGATTTCCAGAATTGAAAGAAGTGCGATGTTATCTTAAAGTGCACCGCTCAACTTTAAAGAGGAACATTTTACAGTTTGTTTTTCTTTCTTCATGTGTCATTGTGTGACTATACATGGGGTGAGATGTAATGCAGTGAGGATAAGATATAAGATAAGTATAAGATAATCACTCTCCATCTGGGTGGTATTTGCGATCTTCAACCCAACCAGTTCAAAATATATATATTATTAACTTTATGATAATATAAGATAATGATTATATATCTTAAGGCTGTCTGTCTGTCTGTCTGTCTGTTTCAATGTAGAAAATATGTAGTATACGTTTAATTATATTCAATTATGGTGTACATTGAATTTAAGTTATAAAAAATTATGATTTAATCATGTCATTTTATTATTACTGCCGTTTCTCTCCACTTTTGATTTGTCTTCATAGGTTTTAGTTACTACTCAGCTCTGCTAACAACCAAATCCGCACGATCCAGCAACTATTACTGACAACAACAGAAAGAAGAATAGCTGCTGACGAAAGCACGTTTGGCCCGCCACGTAAATAATGTCAAGGAGCGACGAGCGATTGTTAACCCTTTCAAAGCCAGCTTTGTGTGTACGAGAAACAGCGGCTGAAAGGAATTTTGAGGCCCCTGGAAATGTGAACAAGCACGCTGCTGACGGGGGTTTTTTTTGGGGGGGCTTGGACAATGGGCCACTTTCCCGCCCACCCCGATCAGGTATAAAAGGAAAGGGTCAAGCAGGTAGGGGGGCAGTGCAGTTCAGGAGCAAGAGTCGCGCCAGTGCCATCTACACCAGCACCACCTGCCGTAGCAGACTAATCCACCGTCAACATGACCTCCAGCGGAATGAACATGATGAGCAAGGTGAGCTTTCCCCCCCTGCCCGCACCGCGCCCGGGAGCGCCGGGAGCAAGTGGGGAGGCCGGGTCGGAATCCCCCACCAGGGTTTGGAATTTAGAGTATGGCGCTACCGCCGGACCCCTCCGCTGGGCGTGCTGGCGTTTGGGGCCCTCAGCCAATTTATAGTAAAAATCCAGATTCAACACCAGTAAGCTTAAGTAACTGATATATACTGACAAACCAGACTCACTCTGGTATGTTGGAGTGAACCTCCATATTTCTTTACCCAAAATAATATCTTGTTTCCCAAGAATATTTTGAATTTAAAATCCTGATGTGTTCAGTTCCTGTTCCTCAAAACCCTTTTCCCCCGTCTTCCTTTTTCGCTTTCAGATCACCTTCTACGAGGAGAGGAACTTCCAGGGTCGCTCCTACGACTGCATGAGCGACTGCCCCGACATGTCCTCCTACCTGAACAGGTGCCAGTCCTGCCGGGTGGAGAGGGGCTGCTTCATGGTCTACGACCGCACCAACTTCATGGGAAACCAGTACTTCATGAAGAGGGGCGAGTACTCCGACTACATGAGCATGATGGGCATGAGCGACTCCATCAGGTCCTGCCGCATGATCCCCATGGTAAGAGCTCGAGCCCCGGATGGGGTCCAGACCGCGGGACGGCGCATGGGGACTGGGAGGGGGGTGGCTCGGGATCGGGTCGTTTCGGCGGTCCAAATCGGCCGCAACGGAGAGCATTTCGAATGTCGCAATCGACTAAATCCGAAACGCTCTTGTCTTCTGCCCCCACAGCACAGGGGCTCCTACAGGATGAAGATCTACGAGAAGGAGAACTACGGAGGCCAGATGCACGAGCTGATGGACGACTGCGACAACGTCATGGAGCGCTTCCGCATGAACAACTGCATGTCCTGCAACGTGATGGAGGGCCACTGGCTGATGTACGAGCAGGCCAACTTCAGGGGCAGGATGATGTACACGAGGCCCGGCGAGTACAGGAACTTCTCCCAGATGGGCATGAGCGGCATGAGGTTCATGAGCATGAGGCGCATCATGGACTCTTGCTACTAGACTCTCTCTGCACTGAATAAAGCTGTCGACCACTGAGCCGCTCACGTGTGGAGTTGTGTTTTTTTTTTTTTACCCCCACCCCTTTATCCAGGGAATAATGATATTGAAACTCACGATGATCCCTAGCTTTTCACACTGTTTATAAATTCTACACAAACTCAACGCAACTATGAAACTGTTTCCAATGATTAACAAAAACAACCGACGACCAATAGCAACATACAGTGATGATCACGTCCAATACTGGGAATTACTAAATCCCATTTTGCACCATGTGACCTTAATGGGTCCATGCTTATCATTTTAATATTGGGCTTGTCAGACAAAGTCAAGTTCCAAATAAAAATCTCCTTTTCAGCGGGACAGTGTCAAAGTTTCCCTCACATTTCCCACCTAAAATAACCCCAAAAAAAAGCCCAGAAAGTGGGGAAAAAGGGAGAAGCTCAGAGAGGGATCCCCACCCCGGACATTCTAGGTGTGTAATCCATGCACAGCCAGAGACACCGGCGATAAAAAAAAAAAAAAAGAACAAAACTTATATCATAATCAAAATGAAAATGACCCATTGGAATGTGCATCCAGCCGTTATTCAGACCCCGAAAACCGAAAGGATGTTTAGTCTGATCCTCGGGGGAACGTCCGTGTTGTGTCTTCTGTCCCCCATAGTAAACTGAGGGGGAGGCCTCCGCGTAAA
>NC_137203.1:6200713-6220713 GCF_960531495.2 Zeus faber
ATTGAAATATTTTCCTGTGTGCATAGGAACCAAAATTTCAGCTTTTATTAGTTCATTCTTACATTGTTTTTTATGTATTTCATTATTTTAATGATTGTATTATTCTACCTTGTAAATGCATTTTCCTTGTTTACTTTTCTTTTATTGTCACTATCTGACCCAGCCTACTTTTAATGGAATGCACTTTGAGTTACATGTCGTGTATGAAAGATGGTATACAACAAAAATCGTGTTTTCATTATTATTATTATTATTATTATTATTATTATTGTCGTTGTTATTATTAATACTCTTTTTGATGTTGTTATTAATATTATTATTATTAATAATATTAGTATTATTGTTGTTGTTTTTGTTGTTAATGTTATTATTATTGTTGTTATTGTTACTATTACTATTTTTATTATTACAACACAATTGTTCTTACTATGTTGTCTCACATGTCTGACTGGTTTGTGCAGCTCAGTCTCCATGCACGGACCAGTCGTCAGTTTGTCAAAGCACCGGCGGCGGTTCACCCTGGAGGTTGTGTTATTCCCCTGAGGAGATGTTTTGGGTGTAATCCGCGTTAATCTCCCTCCTCCTCCTCTCTCATTTGAACGGATCCCTGAAGCAGCACAAGGGCAACGAACCTGCAACCCTCTGAACCCACGGAGGCTCAGGTCACAGGTCGGTCTCATTACCCACAGACACAGAGTTTCCTCCCTCAGGTAAAATGACCCCAGTGCAACCCCACGACACGCAAATGATTCCCTTAGCATGTGTCTGTCCATCTGTCCATCTCTCCCTCTCTCCATGTTTCCATCCTCCCGTCCTCCTATTGCACAAGGAGGCTTTTTTGTATTTGTTTATAATAGAATTTAGGGGGTGGAGCGCGTGTACTTCTCATTGTGTGTGTGTGTGTGTGTGTGTGTGTCTTTGACCATTAACGGCTATCAGGACAAGCATAAATTAACACACACACACACACACACACACACACACACACACACACACACACACACACACACACACACACACACACACACACACACACGGATGTACACAAACACAAACATATTTTACACACACACACACATACGCACACACACACAAACAAATGTTCTGTCTCTATTTTACACACACACACACATACACACACACACTCACACCTACACACACAAAATATATGCTCTCTTACTCTGTTTTAAACACACATACACACACACACACACACACACACACATACACACACACCATTCTCAATTGTAATGGATTGTACCGAACCTATTAACAGTTTCACAGTACAACTCCTGGAAAACTGTTGTTTGATGTGTGCTTGTATTTTGTTATAACAATGAACATTTATATATTGATATATTTTGTATTTCATTGACAGTACATATTTCTATATATTCTTTTCACCTTAAAGCAGCTCATTTACAGTCATAATGATCGTCAGTTTTCCCTCAGCTCCAGGTTTGAATTCATTTAAAGCTGCATCGACACGGTGTCTCACTGTCAACACACCCGCTCCCCCTGCGTGCGTCTGCGTCTTCCCAACGCTGACATTAAAAATGTGTGGCCGGCCGTCCTCCTCCTTCCTCTTCTCTCCGTCCTGGGAAAGAAACAAGCGCTGTTCTCCATCCACCACAAATCACCAGATCTCCAGGAAGCCGTGAATGGAAAGTGGATAGGCGTCAGGCGTTGACCCCTCGACCTCCGACCCTGTGGACATAATGGACTGACGGGTCAGGAGTCTTTCCCATGCCGCCGCCTTCTGAAATGTTTGGCAAAATATGAAAACTGTTTTGGGGCCGTGTGGGGATTTATTACTTTAAGCGTCCTTGTCTGTTCATTTGGGTTCATTTCCATCGGCTACTTTTCTCTTGCCGCTCGTTTTTAACTTGAACTTTCATTGACGTCGACAGGCTCTCCTGTCAGTTTGTCGTGCTTGTGTTATTGAGAATTAGGTTGCGAGCATTTTGCAGACCCTTTACGCAGCGAGCCACCATTCCAATCTCATTTTATTATCATTTATCATTTTATTAACTTTACTTTGAATTTTGGTCGACTCATGAGCCTTCTGACTGAGAGAGGAGCAGCTCGGCTTGGAGAACCGGATGAAATATTTTATATTTAACCTGTAGAATTGTTTTTGGAATAAACTTGGACAATTAAGACACTCTCTGAACATTTTAACCCCCCTTGTTCCTCTGCTTCTGCTTTGTAGAATGCTTTGTATTTAATGTTTTTTTCTATTCATTTCACAGCAATGAACCACTGAGTAAAACACCTCATACAATGTCATTTAACTTGGTTCGATGAATTCTATTCTGCTACTAAAAGGACTGAAAATTCCTCTTTTTCACGTGACGTGAAGTGAAACTGGCTAAAACCGTTCGGTGAATTGAACCTTTTCTGACCCGGGGTTAAGAGCTCTTAATTGAGTTAACCTCTGCACGCTGACACTTTAGGAAACCTTAGCAGCTCCGCAAGGTAAATATGACCGACCAGGAGTTGAGGGCCTTGATCCGGCTTCTAAAGGTCAATGTGTCGTGTGGCTTTTAAAACACATTGATGTGATGAATGCGAGGGTTCAAAAAACAAAACAACCAGACGACGACCCTGCACTTCCTGTGTGGAATATAAATATAAAACACATCACATAAAGATGGAAGGAATAATGCCTGCACACCTTAAATGCTCCACATATACCTTCAATCAATAATATAAAAACAACTTAAAAAGTGAGGATGTGCATTAAACAGTTGTGGACATTAAATAACGTTTGAAGTGGAGCTGGAGAATCTTTTACACATCTCTGCACGGATCTAACTAATAACTGAAAACGAATATCTTCATGGTCTTCATGATAATGGGTTGGAGCGATACTGACAAAATCGAATATCACAATATTTCTAGTCAAACACCCCAATATCGATTTTTTTTTGGGCATGACTGTTGGTGCATATTTACATGCAAGACAGATTTTTAGAAACAATAATTACTTTTGTGGATATTACTGTAGGACCCTTGAATAGAAGGTCTAGAACAGTCTATTTAGTTCAGTAAATCACATTACTTGACTGTAATGCAGCCTTTAAAACAACATCTAACTGTATTTTGATATTATAATAATCAAAAAGATATCTAGTCTCATATCACGATATCGATATTATATTGATATATCACATTCTTATTCCTGTTAATTCCGCACTGTAGATTGAAAATGTGGTAAAATTATTAAATAATTATCATTAAATCCCTGTAATTACACACAGAATTCTAGTCTGAATGGAGCTGCTCCATCCCATAAATGTACCAGTGAGGCTCATCGAACTGACCCCCGGGCGCTTGGGGACACTAATGTCCACTTCTCTCCCAAAAAGACCTTTGACCTCTGCCCTTTTAACAGGTCATCCACAGCCCACCACCATATGGCGTCTGACAGGGAACGGCCTCGCGGCGCCTCGTTTTCTTTATTGATCGCTGCTCCTTAACCGCTTGAGCATAACCCCAGGTTATGAAGATGAGAAAACATGATGAAAGCTGCTTATTGAGGAGCTTTATTTACGTTAGCCCATGTTCATGTGCATGTGAGTAATTAGGTTTCCTTTGACGTTGAACTCTGTGAAGGTTCAAAAGGGACTGGAGATTAAGTCTTGTTCAGTCCAGTTATTATTCCCCAAACCCAGGATGAGGATTTATATCAGACATACAAACATGACACACACCAAAACATGCACACATCATCGTCTGACCAGCGATGGACACTTATCACCTGGTCCCCGGGCGCATATTTCCACGTATGCTGCCCACTGCTCCTGGCTGTGGCCCCGGAGGAAGGACAAGCCAGGATGGGTCAAATGCAGAGGATCCATTTCACCGGCCACCATCAAAAGCATGTGCATGTGTGTGTGTGTGCAAGCATGTGTTGTAGTGTGGTGTGTTGTGTGACAAATAAAGACTGTTTCTCCTCTTCTTTCTTCACCATTATCAGTATTAACAGTATTATCAGTGAGGGTGGTGTCACTTAAGTAGCCACACCTGTCTTGGGTCTAGTTAATTGGGCCCAGGATCAGGGGTGGCTGTACACCTATTGCTCATCAGAGAAATCAATGAGCACGGGTTAAATCACCCATCCCCACACACATAGGGGGAGCTCTCGTCTTGACACCATTCCATTTGCTCCTGGCGTATCACATCCTGCCAATAAACCGCTTTGTCCTTCACCATCCTTGCCTTTGTCTCTGTGTCGG
Organism: Zeus faber; assembly: GCF_960531495.2. Lineage (NCBI taxonomy): Eukaryota > Metazoa > Chordata > Actinopteri > Zeiformes > Zeidae > Zeus > Zeus faber. The sequence goes on from NC_137203.1 coordinate 6,204,955, forward strand.
CAGCCTGGGAAAAGCCACTTGAGTGGGGGAACTGTCACACCAGCGCCTGAACAGGGACCCGAAGGCGACAGGGAAGGGACACAGAATGGCCGGCTGAAGATGCGCTGGAGCAACAGCGGGTCGATTGAGGGCCACAGCAGCAGCCCTCTCCCGGCCGGCAGCGGCAGCCCCCAGCGGATGGCCAAGGGAGGACGAGGGGGGGAGAAGCAGCCGCAGCAGCCACCGAGGGTAACCGCGTGCAGCCAGCTACTCCTCCGAGCAGCTCCCGCCGGGACCATCCAGCAGCCCAGCAGCCAGGCCACCCCACCAAGCAACCCTGCAGCAGTCAGCCCCCGGCTACACCTCCACCGGCCGGCACAGCAGCCCGAGGCCCAACGCTCCGGAAGGGAGGAGGGGGTGGTCTGTTTCGGCACCCTGGGGGAGGGTCCCCCGTGGACCGCGCTGCTCCGGGGTTCCAGGTCTCCTGGAAAGGCGACAGTTTTTGTTGGACACTTTTGTTTATTTAAGGTATGCAAACCCTGTTTCAGAGTCTGGGCTTTTGTCATGTTAAGGTATGAGAACCCTGTTTCAGAGTCCAGGCATTTGATTGTATTTTATCTCTGCTTGGTTCGGGGGGGGGGTGTTTCGGCCTCAATTTGGCGATGGAGGTATGCGGTGTGGGCCACACCTGTCTTGGCTCTAGTTAATTGGGCCGGGGATCAGGGGTTGCTGCGCACCTGTTGCTCATGAGAGCAACCCATACCCACACCCACACCCATACACCTGGGAGGGGGAGCCCTTGTCTTGACACCGTCCAATCCGCTCCTGGCATCTCACATCTAGCCAATAAACCGTTCTTTTCCTTCACATCACTGCCGAGGTGTCGTTGAGCAAGGCACTGAAACCCTAACTGCTGTCGTTGAGCAAGTGTGCGCGCGCGCGTGTCTGTGTGTGTGTGTGCGTGTGTGGTGTGTGTGTGTGTGTGTGTGTGTGTGTGTGTTTTTGTGCATGTGCATGTGTGTGTGCGTGGGCCTGTGTGCATGTGTGCGTGTGGCACATATTGTAAATCGCTTTGAGCGGTCGCATGATGGGAAAAGCACTATTGAAGACGCGGTCCGTTTACCAGCAGTGTGTTATCAGCTCCAGGAGTCCCCTGGCTGGCCGCGCTGGGTGGTGTGTATGTTGACTCAGCTGCATGTCGGGTGTGCACCACCGGGCGCAGGATGCACCTCGCACACAACACTGGAAAGAATGTTTCCCAGACAACGTGTGAAATCATTCCAGGGAATGTGACCCCGCCCGAGCTGCGGAGGGAAAACACGGAGCGTTCGAGTTCAGCTCAACATTTCGGGTTGTGTCTTCGTCTCTTCGCGGAGCTCGGCGTCTCCAGACGCCCGTAAATATGTTAAAAGCGGAGAGGGTTATGACAACATCAGATGGCTGTGAAATGGATGCTGTGCGGGTGTGGATGAGGCTGTGTAGCTGGATGCAGGGATAAGCCTGAATTCCTTGTTCCTAACGTGTGAATCTGGTATTGAGCAGCACCTGAAAACTCGTTCTCTTGATGAAGCTTTGTTTTCTGCTCTTTATTCAAGATTGTTTGTTTGTTTAAGGTTATTTTCCATTATGTTGTTTTGTTTTTTTTGCATTTTACATGTAAGAACTTTGATATTTGTAGTATTGAATATATTATGTTTTTTTGTTTAAATATATATTTTTACTGTTACTTATTTTGCGTGGTGCTACATTGCATTTTCTTCCATTTTTCTGTGAAGCACAGTGTAACAAACAGTGCATTATAAAAAGTGCCATAGAAATGCAACTTTACTCGCTTAATTACTTAATAGTCCTCTTGCTTTCTAAAACCAATCATTTTCAATCATGTACAAGATTTATTTAATTATTGATGTTGCCAGCGGTTAAAGAAACGTCACAAACATGAATTTGTGAGGTGCTACAAGGGTAAACAGTGAGAACGTGGTGTTGCTTCATCTCTTTTTATATTGTAAATATGCACTTGAGTGCACTGGCTCACTGCACCGGTGGCTGCACCTCCAGACACCGCTCTGTCAAGCCCCTGAAGTTTGCGGACGACACCACCCTCATCAGACTCTTCTCTGAGGGTGACGAGTCCGCCGACGGACGGGAGGTGGAGCATCCGGTGCAGCTGGAATAACCTGGAGCTCCGCGCTCTGAAGACAGTCGGTGGTGGTGGTTGGACTCCAGGAGGAGGCCAACCTCGCTGTGGACCTCGAGCGGGAGCTAAACATCGGCTCCCTCATCAGGAAGGCCCAGCAGAGGATGTACTTCCTGAGGCGGTGGAAGAAATTCAACCTGCCACGGACGCCGACGGTGCACTTTTACACCGCCGTCATGGAGTCCGTCCCGCTGCACGCTGCAGCGGATCACTGGTCCTGCAGAGAAGGTGTTCGGCTGCAGCCTTCCTTCCCTCCGGGACCTTGAGGCGGGCGGGGGAGAGTGCAGCCGACCCTTGTCAACCCCGGACACCACCTTTCTGAGAGGTTGGGGTCCGTCAGGACTGACACCCACTGACTCTCTCTCTCTCTCTCTCTCTCTCAACCACACACCTTGCCGCCCTCCCCCCACTGACTCACACACTCACTCAAATACTTGTGCATTTATATACGTGCAATAAAAATGTCCAAACTGTGACAACCTAGTTAATATATAGTTATTTATAATCATAATTTATAACCATACCACTTTGTTCTATCCTGTGCATAGGATCGCATGGCATATTCTGTATATATTAAATGTTTCACTGTTCTTGAATCGTCTGTAGACACGCGGCAATAATCACCTTGACAAAATTCCTTGTATTGTACGTGTTAAATGCACCTGGTGAAATAAAGTTATTCTGATTCTGATGAGGGGCGGCAGACATACTCAGTGATGGCCAGCAGGGGGCACTGCTGCTATTACACTGGCTCACCCAAACTATTGATTGGGACTGTTGTACAACACACAGAACGCTATTTACGAGAGTCCTATTTGTATTGTTCATTTTTAAATGGCGGTTCTCAAAATGAGATCCGGAGGACGCCAGGTGTCCTCCGAGAGGTACCAGGGGGTCCCGATCGAAATGGTTAATAGTTGGTTAACGCCATTAAACGACCATTATTTAATTAAGGCCTAAACATCGTGGGGGAACGTACAATAACGACTGTTTCGTTTGTAGTTTTACCATTACCATTACCCCCTTTAAGTGTGGAGGTTTGGGCTGAACCACATAAAAATCTTCTCAGATTGGGGTCCCGCAGGCTAAATCTGCAAATCCAATGGCGCCGGCGCCCCGATGCATATGCGACCGGGGCTCCTTGTTACGAAAACGGCTGAGATTTACATTTTGAAGCAGACTTTCAACACCGTTCTCACAGAGACAACAAGCTGAAACGGACCCCCGCCTCCCCCCCGGTGGAACAGTGGGCCTGTGCAACAACAGCTCGGATCAGATCAGGTCCTGGTGGTGAGACGCTGCCGGTATCTCTTCATCTGACCACGTCGCCGGAGTCTCAGCGACAGAGGAGCTCTGCCCTGCAGGCGGGGGAGGAAGAGGAGGGTCCCGCCGGTGGGGACGGTGGGACGCCGATGGATGTATCAGGTGGGAGCGCTCCGCGGGGACGCGGCGGGGGGGGGGTGGGGGGCTGTGATCCCCAGCGCGGATAACTCCGTGTGTTGTGTTTGGGAGCATTGTTGCGTCCCGGAACAGGTGCCGAGGGCCGCGGGGCGTCCCCGGGGAGCCGCGAGGAAGAGCGCGGTGCGCGGTTTAAAATGTCCATTTCTAGGAGGATGTTGTGAGGATACAATACGTACACAAACGCAGCCCCAGAAACAGACAAAGCAGACGAGGTGCACCCTCCCCGAGTCGAATGCACCTTGCCGCGCTCTCGGCGGTATTGAATGTCGCCCTGCGGTGGATGGAGTCAGATCACCGATGGCCGCTTTCTGAGGCCTCGTCATGGTGTGACGTGCGCTATTATTACATGTTATTGTGATGAAGGCCCACGCACAAGGCTCCAGTCCGACCGGACTTGTGTGGGAAAACTCAGCTCCCGTTCCGGTTTCACCGTGCACTTCACAAGAGCGTTTTATTCATTTCTGCAATTTTGCATTTCTGCAATCACTCGTGAAATATACAGGCGTTATTGACCGATTTATCGATTATAGCATATTGGATTGGAATCATTGGATCAACTTGAAAAAAAAAACCGTGTTTAATTTGATGAACCAGTCTGTTTTTTTTCCGGGTTTTCTCAACTTAGAATTTCCGGTGTAATGATAAGGGTCGGACAAACAAACGTTGATATTTTACAAATTGGAGAACATTTTCAGGGGGAGCCAACGGATGCAGCCCCACTCAGTGTTTACCGACCGAAAGTACGGCCACGGCCATGCATTCCACGTCATCCCCCACATGACGGATGAATCTTTCTTTGTTCCAGCCCCGCTTCTCCATAGCCTCTGTGTCTCACTGTTGTGGGAAAATGAAGTGAAACAGGGAAGGGGAACCTCTGGTCGGATTAATCTCACCCGGGGCTCCGCCTGCTCGCCGATCGTGAACCGCCGAAATGAATGATCAGTGAATGACGAAACAGGCGATAGGTTAAGACCAGGAGTGAATGAGAAACTGCGATCCGATCGATTGCTCTATCTATCCCAGAGCCAATGATTAAGTCACCGGTCGACGTCCTAGTGGGAACCCTTTACTCCACCTTTTTATGCGCGTGCGCTCTTGGCTTTGTTAGGTTTCCAAGCGATGTCATTATTGGGCGGGGGCTTTTTTTTTTTTTTTTTTTTTTTTCAAAACGAGCCTCCTTTTTCCAAGTCCCTTCGAAGGACCCCGATGCGCCGCAGACACCCTGGAGGCCTCTGTCGCTCACTCCCGGCGAGGCTCTGAGGTCACTTCCTGTTGTGCCGTTCCCGAGGCTATCATCCCGAGGAGCCCCGGCGCTTGTTTTTCCGTCCATCCAGGAAGTCCCCGGCTTGATTGGCCGTGCCTCCGTCGCCTCCTCGCCTTTTATTCTGGTTCCCAGAGGAAGGAAAAAAGAGGAGGGGGGGGGGGGAAACAACCCCCCCCCAAAAAAAAAAAAAAAACCCCGGCGAAGACCCAAACGCGCGCGGGTCCGAGACTTTCAAGATGTTTATTTACAGATCACCCGGGAGCTTGGGAAGCCGCCTCCGAGACCAGGGCCGCGGGCCGCGGGTCTCCAAAACCCCCCCTCCGCCCTCCCCCCTCCCGGCTGGAACCCCCGCTCCCCTCGGCCCGGGTCGGACGGGCGTCGACAGCCGCTCGCCGAGCTTCAAAGCGGGGAGCGGCGGCTGCAGATGTGTGACTGTAATCTGCTCGGAGGAGGAGGGGGGGGGATCCGAGCCGGATCTTTTTCATCCAGGCCCCGCCGAGACGGGGCTCTCTTCCCCCGGAGCGGCCCTCGCTGTAATACAGCGCATTATCCAGATGAAGGCCTCGCCTCCGCCGCCTCACGCTGACAACCTCTCGGAAAGCGGCGTCTCGGGGTGGATCCGGGACGATCCCCGCCCTCCCCCTTTTTTTTGAAGTCGAACTTTTCGACATGCCTTTTGTTTTTTCCCTCCCCCTCCCGCCCGTCCGCCTTTCATCCGGACGGGCTCCGCTTTTTCCCCTTACGGGTCTTTCTTATCATTTTATTTATTGATTCATTTTTTAATTTTTTTTCAAGATCGACTTCTTCCCGCGGTGCAAACTGGGCGCGGCTCCGGGGGTTCACCGCGAAGCGCACGAACGACGTCACATTTCGTGAGGGAAGCAGACGTGACCCGTCGGGCCCCCCCCCCTTCCTGGAGGCTTCGGAAGAAACTTGGTGACAAGGTCAGCGGGGGACCGGAGGGGCCTGATTGGGCGAGGGGGCCCATGAGGGGTCCGTTTCGGGGCTTTTGCGTGTGTAATCGGAGGCACCGGAGCCTCCCCCCCCCTCTCTGGTAGACGGACTGGAAGGAGGCGGAGAGAGAGAGAGGCTGGGCCCCAGACGTCACATCTGCCACCGCTACTCCCCGGGGGCCTCCGAGGCCACGGGAACCAGACTCCCCCTCCAGCCGGAGCACCACGCTCAAACCGGTCCGCCTCCGGTCCGCCCACCTCAGGCCCGGGACGCGGACCCCCGAAGTCCCCTTTCCACGGCAGCACCAAGCTCAGATAATTAATGGCGGCGCAATTAATAAATCCACGCTTCGGTGAGAAAATAAATGTATAATAATAACCCCCTTTTTACTGCCTCCCCCTCGCTTTTGTTGTGACTTCAGTTGTTTCTTTCTTTTCGGCCCGTGTCTAATGCTCCTAATCACTCACCGCTTGGCGTCCATCAACCCCGGTGGTGGCCGCCATCACCGCCGATGGGTGGCACTGGAAAGAGTGAGGTCACGGGGGAGGAATCCAAAAATACTGATAAAGGATGTCTGCGTCTGTGATGCGTGCGTGTGTGTGTGTGTGTGTGTGCGTGTGCTTGTGTGTGTGGGTGTGTGTGCGCGTGTGTGTGTGTGTGCGCGCGTGCGTGCGTGTGTGTGTGTGTGTGCACATGTGTGCCTCCCTGCCATTGCCCTTCCGCAATGATACACGCTGATGGCACAACAGGGCAGTGGTTCTCAAAGTTGCCTCCCGTGGCACCTCGCCAGGAGGGGCGTCCGTGAAAAGTTAAAAAATTAACAAAAAAAAAAAAAGTATGAAAAAGTTCTTTGTGTCGCTTGAAGGGAAACATCTTTTAATTTGTAGAAATGTCCTGTTTTCATGCAATATATGCGAGTATTATTTTCTCCCTTTAGACAAACAAATCCCGCCATGTGCACCTCATCGCCACTGAGAGCACGCCTGTGTCTCTGGCACATTTCTCTCGATTTGTGCTCATTTAATTGATGTATATTTAATTGAATACGTTGTTTTCATATTCTCTATTTTGACGTGATCCACATATTTCGAACACATTTCCCTGTATTAGAATGCTTTTCCACACATAGTAGCGTGAGAAATTCCCCTAATGTAGAAAGACCTTTTGGGACATAACGTGAGGTGTCCCTGGCCGCTGCTATGGGGTGTCCAAACAGCCTAGAGTGAGCCTCGGCTCATTTCCATTACAGTAAATGTTCTGTCCATAGGTTGTCGTGATGTAGAAAACCTACAACCACAAAAATAGCCACTTTTTATTTTTATTTTTTGTTGCACATATGTTGGCTGGAAAAAGGGGCATTTCTGTGACATTCCCTCATTTACAGCCCTGAACATTCACAGTCAAGGTTGGTGCGACGTGCGGCCTCCTCTCTATTGGCTCATTGTGCGTCTTACATCTCTCCAGCAATACAGCAGTTAAGCTCCTGCCAGCTGTTAACAATTGCACGCTGTGTGTGAAGACCTCTGCCTGTGTGTGTGTGTGTGTGTGTGTGTGTGTGTGTGTGTGCGTGTGTGTGTGTGTGTGTGTGTGCGTGTGTGTGTGTGTGTGTGGGTGTGTGTGTGTGTGTGTGTGTGTGTGTGGGTGTGTGTGTGGGTGTGAGCAGCTGCCAGCCAGTGGTCAAACTGCTGCTCCCTAAGCTCCCGGCAGCACAGCTGGCCTTCACACTCCCCCCCATGTTAACTCCTGCCATGCCCCGCGACCACCGAGGTGTTATAGCAGCGCTGCGCGGTCTGGGGGGGGCGATGACCCGAGGCCGAAAATATCCTCTTTAACGCCGGCGCGGGACGGACCCGCTGAGGGGTTTTCTGTTCCGGGGGGGGGGGAATGATCCAACCTGTCTGGGGCGGCACCGCGTGGTGGAGCTCCAGACTCGAAGCGGGGCGCTGGCGCCCACCTCCGCGCCGGTACAAACAGTAGTAAATAGTAGTAGTAGTAGTAGTAGTAGTGTAGTCATAGTAGTAGTAGTAGTAGTAGAAGTAGTACTGTAGTAGTAGTAGTAGTAGTAGTAGTACTGTGGTAGTAGTACTGTAGAAGTAGTAGGACTGTAGTAGTAGTAGTAGTAGTACTGTAGTAGTAGTACTGCATTAGTGCTGTAGTAGTAGTACTGTAGTAGTAGTAGTAGTATTAGTAGTAGTAGTAGTAGCAGTAGTAGTACTGTAGTCATAGTAGTAATAGTAGTAGTAGTAGTAGCAGTAGTCGTACTGTAGTCATAGTAGTAGTAGTAGTAGTAGTAGTAGCAGTAGTAGTAGTAGTAGAAGACAAGGAAGTAATGATATGGGACTATGTAATCAGTGGATAAATTCCTGTTATTTTGCATTTGATTTTGAACTATATCTAAACATAAATCCTGATTTACATTTTTTTCCTAAAACAACCTGAAGTAACGTGACTGTGAAAAATAAAAGAGTAAAACGTGTACATTTCTGCTTTTCAATTTGGTGAAGTAAAATTCCAAAGATGCTAGAAAAATGTACTTAAATACAGTACGCTTTACACCACGTGTGTTTTCATCTTTTAGACACAGACTGTGTGACGTTCTAAGGTTTATTTGGAGTGTTTGTGTCCTGAAATTGAAACTCTCAATCAGGGTGGAATCATGGCTTGTTTTTTAAAGTTATTCAACAAAAAAAAAAAAACTCAGACAAGATGGTTTGAGTTGATTTTCTGATTCCTAAGGCTTCACGTCGACTTCATCATCATTTTTATTTCGTTTTTTTTTTGCTCGGAGCGACGCGTGAACAGGCCGAGGTCAACACGGCCGAGGTGTGGAGCTCCGTCCTTTCTGCTCAAGTAACTTGATGTCACCTCACACTCTTAATGAGGAGCAGCAGCAGCTGACTCCTCATAGAGAGGATCAAGTTACGTGTCGGAACCACAACAAATTAACAACCAGCAGGCGACACATGCCCCCTGCTGCGGCTTCAGCGCACTGGGCTGCGAGAAATAGCAGCCGACGCCCGGGACACCGGCCGCTCTGGATCTGCCGCCCTGGGTCTGCTGCTCTGGATCTGCCGCTCTGGGTCTTCCCCTCTGGATCTGCCCCTCTGGATCAGCTGCTCTGGATCTGTCGCTCTGGATCGGCTGCTCTAGGTCTGTCTCTCTGGGTCTGCCCCTCTGGGTCTGCAGCTCTGGATCGGCTGGTCTGGATTGGCTGCTCTGGTTCTGCCACTGTGTATCGGCCGCTCTAGGTCTGCAGCTCTGGGTCTGCCCCTCTGGATCTGCCGCTGTAGATCGGCTGCTCTGGATCTGTCGCTCTGGATTGGCCGCTCTGGATCTGTCACTCTGGGTCGGCCGCTCTGGATCTGTCACTCTGGATCGGCCGCTCTAGATCGGCTGCTCTGGATCTGTTGCTCTGGATTGGCTGCTCTGGATCTGCCGCTCTGGGTCTGCCGCTAAAGATATGCCACTCTGGATCAGCTGCTCTAGGTCTGCCGCTCTGGGTCTGCCGCTCTGGATCGACTGCTCTGGGTCCGTCGCTCTGGATCTACGGCTCTGGGTTGCGCAGCTGTGATCGGGTCGAAATATTGTCTCCAGCGCAGCTCGGGATCTTCCCCCGTCGTTGACTTTGACTGAGGCTTCACAGACGCCGAGGCGGTCGGAGCTGGTGGATGTATCAGGATCTGCGTCAGGATGTGGGGTTTCCAGGGCGATTCCCTCAGGCAGGGATTCATTTTTTTTTTTCATCCAAATTGCCTCTTATCATCTTTTGGATCCTTACTCGACCTTATTCCAGCAGGGGAGGTTTTCCTCGCCCACACGAAGGTGAAGGTGCAGTTTTGTAATTTTACCCCCCTGTCATGAATTTCCCCCATGGCATCAAAGTACTTTCTTTTCTTATCTTATCTTATACACACACACACACACACGCACACACACACACACACACACACACGCACAAACAATAACTTAAACACACGCTGACACAGACCCACTGAGCCTCACAGTCCCACGGTCACACACATGGATTAAGTTCATGCAAAGGGAGTCCTGGTGCTAATTCAGTGTTCAGATAGAATACAGGCAGTTATGCAGAATGTTTCGAGAAACACAAGTTTAAACCAGTTCGGGTTCTGACTCCCCACTGTTCCCATACTTAAATTTTACTGCCTCATAACTGGATGCCAGACGCTGCTTTCGGCAAAGCAGGTTTTTGCTGTAATATGTCCTCAAAGCAGTTCTGAGGAGCATCTTTTTTGCGTGAGGGTAGCGCTGCGGGTGGATTCAAAGGAGTCATACGTTTGTAGAAAAGAAGAATAGGCTGAACCCAGATGTTGAAAAAAAACCCATTGCAGTTTTCGAAAGGTATCCTGGGAGCTGTAGTGCAATCCACGGATCACGAATCAACACAGATCATCCCATGGACTCCACTTTGAGGCCGTCTGTGGCAGTTCCGCCTGCCACATGCCATCCAAGTGGCGTTTTTCAGGGCCCTCCGGCAGAGCCAGAGAGACGGCAATGGGATGTAGACACCAGTTTATTGTGGAGAGGAGGCCAGGTGGAATTTACCAGGAGCAGAAGGGGCATGTCATGACAGGCCTCCTATCCTGAGTGTGTGTGAGGTGGAGTTTTTAACCTGCTGCTCGTAGGCCCCACCAATGAGCAACTGGCTCAAACCATCCCATCCAAACCCCACCATTATTCCGGTTGATAATGTTTATGTTTATTAATCCCTGTGGGGAAATTGGTTCTCTGCATGTACACATCCCAGTCTCTGATATATGTGAGAGCGGTGGGCTGCCACCCACAGGGCGGTGCCTGGGGCTACAGTAGGCGTCTTGCTCGCCGACGCTTCAGCATGTTAGCCGGGTTTGAACTGGCAATCTTCCCAGCGCTGGGCAACCTGCTCTAACGCCTCAGCTACTGCCCCCCAACCATCCCATCCTTCTCAAAATTGGGTTCGTCTGTTTTTGATTTCCCCTTGACTATCTGCGGGGAGAGAGGGGGGTGTCACCCATCTATGGTGGCGACACAGCTCTTTACGCCGCCGAGCGGAGAGGAAAGTCTCCCGAAAAAAAGGCAAACTTCCTCTGCCGCTGCTCCCCATCTGCCGGGGCCCTGCCCTCGGGGACTCTGCGGCTGCGATAACAGTGCATAACTCGCTGCGCTCACACAAATAAACCCCTAATTTGTTGCGTGTATTAGCGAATCAAACGGGCCATTTAGTCTGGTACTTCCTGTTTTGTTTTTTTCTCCCGTGTAGGTTCACCAGCTGAGCAGCGGTTTCCATGCCGCCTCTGTCGATCTCCATGAGCACAGCACACTTAACGCCCTCGTTTAGGAATGTATCTTAATAACGGCGGGGCGACGTGGCGTCTAATTGGGGCGCCGCTGTGGTTTGGTTGTTGGCTGCCACGTCAGCTGAGGGTGTTTAAAAAAAAAAAGGGACCCCGACCCCCAGCCCCCCCACCAACCCTGTCTGGGACAATTTTAAAAAAAAGTGAGAGATGGAGAGGGCTGGCGAAAAGACAGAGGGACAGAGGAGGACAACAGAATGAGAAGAAGGGAATGATACCAGGAAGCAGAGAGAGAACAGAGGGACGCCAACGCCTACCCAGAATCCCCTGCGCCGAGCGGCGGCAGCTGCTCAATTCCTAATGGGTGACCAACTCCCTGACCCAACTCTCTCAAATGTCTCTCTCTCCCTCCCTCCGTCTGTCTCTCACTTCAATGAGCCTCTCAGTCCCACCAGCTCTCCGCAATTAGGAGAGAGAACCGGACGTAATTGGTATGAAAAGGACGCCGGCCCGTGTGTGGCCGCGAGGTCGCCTGTACCGCAGCCAGACGGCCCGTTGTTCTGTGTTCCGAACCGAAGTCCCGTCCCGACGGCGCACAATGTGGCGCTGTGTCTCCTGGGGGGGGGGGGGCTGGGTCGAGGGGTCGGGGGGCACGCGGTGAAGCGAGAGGCGAGCGAACCCCAAACCAGACGCTCGATATTAAGCCGGCGCTCGCCCGGCATATGTCCCCGCATCGAGTCGGCCTCGCGTTCTGGCGCCGGGAGGCGTTTTTTCGGTCTGACCCCGTTCCTGTCAGCTCCGGAGCGGGAGGGCCCACGGAGACCAGGAGAGGCCGCCCGCTTGGCGGCTTCGTCACGTGTAGAAATAGCCGGGGGTGTGTTTTTTTGCATGTATGAGGTCTTCGCTTGGCAACAGATGACAAGGCCGGGATCTGGGGCGAACGGGCCTGTTTTCTGTTTCTGTCCAAACTCGATTAACAGCCGAAATATTTGCCGTGGCTGAAAATCTTCATAAACTTCTGTTATGCAAAGTCCCCCGTCCGGTCTTTGTTTACGGCCCGGGGGGGAAAAACACGTTCATGCAAGATGGATCCACGTGCTGCGGCTCCGAGCGGTAACTGGCTTTTAATGTCGGTTTTACTTTGTCAACAAATGTGAGTTTAGGGGCCGACAAGATAAGGTCGTCTAAGACAGGACGCGGCGTGATTTGTTTTCTCCTTCGCGAAAGTTCGCCCCGGACTCAGGTGTCAAACGGCAGCCACAAAGCACATTTCACCGTTCGTAACCGCACACAAACACCAGCGGCCAAACCTGCCGGGCGGCGTCAGTGAGAGCTTTAAACAACAATGTCGCACATCGCACGGCGCCCGTTCCCATGATCTCCGCCGCCTGTGATGCCGGCGTGTGCAGCGCTCTGTATCGCCAAGCGGGGGACGAGGGGGAACTGGGGGGAAAAACGAGACCTTCTGCCGTCGATGCAAGCGAATCAAATGCAAATCAGATCGACGCAGGCGAGGCAACGTGGCCGTCGACACGCAAAGAGGTGCGGCAGGCGAGGGGGGCTATATTTCTCAGGAGGGGGAGTCGATTACCTGAGCATGAGGCGCCGCGATGATTATGTATGTATTCAATATGGTGTGAGGCTGGAGGGTGAGGGAGGTGAGAAAATGGTCATCGCCCTTGGTTACTCAGTCACTACTGCTGATCAAAGATATAACATGCAGCGGCAGATAGATGGATAGATAGACCAGCTGATCAAAGATTGTCGTTTTGGGCAGAGGACTGTTTTTACCTGGGTGTTTGTGTGTGTGTGCGTTACCGCGTACGCGGGTGTGTGTGTGTGTGTGTGTGTGTGTGTGTGTGTGTGTGTGTGTGTTTGTGTGTGTGCACGTGTGTGTTAGTGTGTGTGCATGCGTGCGTGTGTGTGTGCGTGCAAGTGTGTGTGTGTGTGTGTGCGTGCGTGCGTGCGTGTGCCTGTGCATGTGCGCACGCGTGCGTGCGCGAATCGGCCCCAACGAGCTGTAACTGAAAACCGAGTGTGTTGGGTGACAGCGAAAGCGCTGCCTCCGTGTGAAAACCAAAGCGTAAACAGACTCGCTGTTATCGCTTCGCTGCTTCAGCTCCTCGTTTTGCTTTTTCCCAGGGTCCCGAGCGGCTTTCGGGAGAGAGGGAGACAAGGGGGTTTGGACCCCAAACAATGGCCGGCGGGCCCTGGGGCGATGACGGAGAAGGTGCAGGACAAGTGCCGGGCGGGTGGAGCGAGGGAGGGGAGGCGATGCTCTCAGAGATAGAGGGACGGTTACCTGCTCCAGGAGGGGCGGAGAACCAGAAACACCACAACAGCCTTTCAGCGGCGTCAGCATTTTTTTGGGTGGGAGGGGAGGGGCAGTGGACGCGGATCCAGCTGTGGCCTCGTGAGTCGGAGCCTGGACGTGGGAAGGGACGAGTTTATTTTTTTACCCTCATTCGCCCGTAAATATCGGCGAGGCAGAAAAATAAATAGAAAGTTTATTAGCTCTCCCTTTCCAACTTGGAGCGGCTGTTTCAAGAACCTCCTAAACGGGGGCTTCAAAAGCTCTGTTTGTTGTTTCAGTTTTGGGGAGTTCCGGGAGCGGGAGCGGTTTTCTGGTTCCCGGCGTTTCCAAATCGGTTAATGCCGTTCTTTATTTTCACGTTCTGCTGGGACGCACGTGCGCCTGCTCCAGGAAGACGCCCAATGAGGGGCCTTTCTGTGTGGAGTTTGCATGTTCTCCCCGTGCTCGCGTGGGGTTTCCTCCATCCAGCCGCTATCCGCTTACCGGATTAGCCGGTAACAGAGAGTTTGATTTGGTTTCTGTTCGCCTTTTCGTTCCCGGTAAAAAACCCTTGTTCGTTTCTCTTCCTCAAACCCTGGTTCGAAATGAAAGCTTCTGACTCCCGCCGATGTCAAACCGACGCCTCGTTGTTGAGAATGGGCGAATAAAGGGTCCTGCCGCACGGCGAGCTCGGGGCATGGGAGCCTTCCACCTCGGGGCTCCCGGGGACCCGTGCAGCGCACACGATCCGAGGGCCCCCCGAGGCCGGGGCACGCGGACCGAGGATCTGTCAGTGGGTCGTCACAAGCAGAGCTGTTCGGCGGCCGCGTGAATGAGGTGTGAAGCGCGTGGCATGATTTCGGTTTTGTTGAGATTCACGCAGTCACAGTTGACACGCAGCACACCCACAGGGTTTTATTAAATGTAACAGCACGTCGCTCCTAAAGGAACACTCTGCCGTAAAATCTAGTTTCAGGCCTTTTACTAGACAACAGAAACATTTCACATTACCCCTGATCATGTTCTTCATGTTCTTCATTGTCTCTTTTTTTGGCTTTTGGATTATTCAAAAACCCAAATATGAAAATAATCACCTGGTGCCGGTGATAACTACAGGAAGTAAAACATATTTTTGTCGAAGGAAATTAAAGTTGTAATCCGTAACATTCCTTTATCGTAATTTTTTTTTTTTTTGCGTATTTGAACACTTTGTCATACATAGAGTGGTAATCCGTAAGATGATTTCATTTTTTTAAATCCCATATGCGGCAGAAGAAACAGCATTAAATGTATTTGGGTTATGCATGCGCTCCTCTATGTGCTGTTTGCATCGTTGGTGGCGGGGTCCGTCGGGCAAAGACGAGGGAAAACTTTGAAAGAAAGAAATGGAATCGGAGGAATTGTAATTTCGTCCACCCACAAATATGATCTTGTTGATCGCCGCGATATGGAGACGAAAAGAAAATATATTACAAAACGTGAGCAATCGGGGCAAAGTTACAGTATGATAAAGTCCCTGAACTCCACCAGGAGTTGAAGTGGAGGACTGCAGTGGTTCTGCAGTGGTTCTGCTTCGGTGAGCTAGAGACCCATCAACAGAATCCGGAAGACCCCCGCAGGGAAGACCACACTAGAGGGTTCAGCCCACACAGCCTGGCGGAGGACAAAGGAGGACGCAACGCGAGAATGAGGCCTAAAGACTGGATGAAGACACCTGGAATCCAAATCTGAGAGGCCGCCATGTGCCCCTGCTGCCCCGCCCCCACACCTCATCCCTTCCTGAGTTATCTCAGGGCTACGCTGCAATACTGCACTCACTGCATCGCTTCTTTGAAGACCGGAGGACATTAGAAGAAATCCAATCCAATTAAATTTGTTGTCTTATTTTATATCTAATCTGGGTATTTTGTACAGTGTTTATTCCTTGATATTATTTTTTCCCTTTTTTAAATGTGCATTTATTTAATTGTATTTCTTTAATTTATTTTCATGCAAAAATACAAAATATTAAGCGCTAGACATTGTGCAAAATATCTGGACTAAATATAAAATAAGATAAAATAAGATAAAAAAAAAAAAAAAAGATTAAAAAGCTAAAAAAAACAAACTAAAAAAAAACAGTGGCTGGCATGATCACATGTCAAAACCCCACTGGACAGATTTATTTATTTACTTGTTTGTTTATATATTTGTTTCATATTTAGTGTAGATATTTTGCACTTATTTATTTCCTGATGATATTTTACATTTATTTGTAAATGTTTAATTTAATTAATTTATTCAATGTTTTCCCACAAAAAATAAAAAATAAAAAAAA
>NC_137203.1:6225713-6270713 GCF_960531495.2 Zeus faber
AGGTGCGGTGGTGAGGTCAGGTGCATCCAGTCATGTTGTTATACATTCAATAATTCAATAATTATATATTCAATATTCAACAAGTGTGTTGTTTGTATTTCTTTGCATATTATAATGTTCTCTGTGATCCCTGGTTATACTGTCCCTATGAACTTAAAGGTGAAGTGTGTAGAATTCAGTGGAATCTATGGGTAAGCATGCTGATCGCAACCAACCGAATACCCCCCCCCCCCACGGCGGTGCAACATGGCGGCCTCCGTGGAAGAGAAGGAAGCCGGGAAACTCGCGCCAGTCCCTCTCTACCAGTTTGTCTGTTCTGGGCGGCCACTGCAGAAGAAACATGGTGGTGCAACATGGCGGCCTCCGTGGAAACGTACCCGCTCCCTGCGTAGATATAAATGGTTCATTCTACGGTAACCAACACACAATTCTAATGTTTAATGGGATTAAACACAAATTAAAAAACACTTATAGATATTATATTTGATTCCTCCCAAGTCCGTTCCATGAATTCTACACACCTTTGCACCTTTGACTCATCATGCTTACGTCATGTAACTGGTTGAAATAAGTTTAGTTTTTACCTATTGTTATCGTTCCGATACGGAGCATCGGTATCACAGATGCGGTCCAATGTATTTCACGTCAAAATATGTCCAACCCGGCTAAAACTATCTGGAACACAAACTTTGGCAGAACCTACGAACACGGTTGGGGTGTCATTTGAACCACTATGTCACAAGGATCTCGTGGTTTAAATTTCATCTCAATCAATCGGCATACGGAGCAGATATCAGTGAAAAACCAACCAACCCCAAATATTAAGCTGGTCGTAACTGACATGCCACTATTTGTAAACAAAATGAACGAGATGAGATTTAAAGTCAGATTTCAGTTATGATGTCATAATATTATTTACTATAAATGTACAGATTCTGATTGAGTCAGTCCAGCAGGACCCTGTCCCGTGTGCCGCCTGGACTGGATCACTCTGTACTCGTTCCACATTATCAACTATCGATTTACATGTATTTTTACAGTATATAGCTTCTTCCCTAGTAGATGTCAATAGATCTGTTCGATATATGTGTTATCTCCATGGTTCCCATTACTTTGCTGGATTAATGAAAAATACAATACAAAGTTCACAAAAACTCGTCACAACGTCGTGTACAATCCACCGGAATGTGTGACTGAGTGATGTGTTCAAGATCCAGCGTGGCGTCGGACAAATTGAAGCCGTGCAATGGTAATTACTCACAGAAAAACCACAATATTTTTAATTTTTCATGGAAACGTAACTGAGACTTACTGTTAATGTAATCAGAGGAAAGAAGTCAACAAATAGATTACGACAATTCGACTGCTATCGTAAATCAACGTGAATACGTCATCATTGACGTATACGGGACGTGTCACCTACCGTTCCTGACACTCCGGACGTACTTCAGGGCAACAAGATAAGTTATAACAATGACAAGATGTAGTTTAAAGTATATATAATAATATAATAATAATAAAATATGATAAAACACTTTTTTTAAATAAACGTCATGTATAAACCTTTTTCTACATCTAAGTCTAACAAACTTTAATCAAAAGACAGGAAAGGGTTTGTAATATTGACCAATTCTTCCATAATAATTCTGTGCCAAATTAATGTTAAAATTCCATAAATGTTGTCTGCATTACAATATAGACAAGTAATCTTTTAAACTGAATTCTCCAATTCTACATTGTTGACAGAAAAAAATCCAATAAAGTAGTAATTATAACTAACATGTATTTATATATTTCTAAAATAAAATACTGTATATTTATTGTTATTGTTATGAAAGGTAATTAACAAAGTTGTTTTTGTCATTGTTACAGATGCCGAAAAATAGCCGAAAATCTAAGCCAATAAAGAAGCCTTTGTCCAAAAATCCAGTGTTCAGTCACAATATGAAAAAAGAAAAGTACCGAAGAAAAATACTGTGGAAAAAAACACTTTGGAAAAACTTTCAATGTAAGGTTTCCCATTAGTGTTTTTCCATTACTGTCAATGTTTGACGTGTGGTTGAAATGGAAATGCTTCGTACGTAATGCCATGACAGTTAGATTTCTGGAATTACATAAACGTTACTACGTTATGTTTATAAGTTCAGTAAATTGTAACACGGACCAAAAATTAATCAACTGGACCCTGTGTATTGCTGCCTGCAGTTCTATTTATTATTATTTTTATTTTTATTGTTATTGTTATTATATCTAATTAATAGTTAATTAAAATAAATTCATATTTAATTAAAACAATATAAAATGAAATCAAAATAAAAAAGTGAAATAAAGAGTTCACAACATTAAAAACAGCTTAATTAAGGAACTCCTGGAATTTTAGATGATTAAAATAGTTTTACAGTAAACGAAAGCAAGAAGAATAGAAACAGACGGCGAGAAAACAATCATCCATGTGTTCTTTGAACCATCATGTGCATTCTAGGGTTCATTCCATCAACCAGGCTGTTAAACAAAAAGGGGCATATGGAGGTGGCTGGGAATGCCATCAAGCAGAGTAAAACAAAGAGATTAAACAAAATTACAAGAGAGTGTTCTGAAGAACTTCAGGACGACGGGGCAGAACTGGACGCAGGGCGCAGCGTCGTCCATGGGACCGCGGCGTAGAACGCAGCCCCGACCCCCGGCGTAAACAAAAGGAGGAAGTGTCCCTGTGTGACTGGCTCGCAGGGACTTCCTGTTTGCGATTATTCGTCCAAAAACAGCGCCGGGCTTGGCGGACCTCCCACGGGTCCCTTGCACTGGGGGCCGGCGGACCACTGACCCACTGCGCCGTCTACACATTGTGCTCACACTGACTTGGCGCCACAATACAGGGAAGCAGCTGCGACGGACATAAAAGTGACAAAACGTACAGAACTTTATGGCGTGCGACACGTCAACAGGTGATTAAAGTAATTAGCCTAATGGAGGCTGCTAATGTGCAGAGGTTTTAATGTTTGTAAGTAATCCGAAATGTCTTGGCTTAGTCGGTGGTTCTCACAGCTGTTGACAGTGGCTCCCATTAGACCTTAATCGGTTTAAAAAAAAACCAAAACTTTTTTTTTACTATTTTGGCTGCAAAGGGAACAAATAAAACCACAGTATCCCACACTATCCCACCGTTTCTCCATTTTTGTCCCCCATCACTGCAAGTCATGGGGAACAAATCCACAATCTGTGGTTTTTGGTGCAAAAGAGCTTTCACATAACATCACAATGAACAGATGGGTCTCTCCTGCATCCAGCGACACCTTCACCTGGAAGTATTTATAATATTTGGGCCACAGACCTGGCCACAGGCCCATCACAGTTTTCACAGCAAAATTAAATATAAATAAAATATAAAACTTGAAAAAAAAGTATTTTGAGCAGTTCAAAAGAATTGAATCGTTTGTGAACAACCCATCGCTACGGTAGAAGCAGCGTGGCGCACCGGCAGCACAGATACTCCATGGATACTCCACAGATACTCCATGAATACTCCACGCTGCCATGGCGGGGGGGCGTGAGGGGTTCTCCGCTGTCAATAACTTCTGATTTTAGATTCTAAATGGGATATGAAATGATGGAATGATACGCGGATAATCCTGTCTTTTTATGCGCCAGCGTCCGGAGCTTCAACGCGCTTCGCATCGCGCAGGTAAAGCCGCCAAAATCAGCGGGTCGACCAGGGTGTCCTGCTCACATCAGAGCTGGTCGGAGGGTGGAGCCGATTAAAACCCGGGACTGAGAACCGGGTTTCTCCTTTCCCACCGGTGACAAACGCCGGATGTGAGCAGGTGTTACCGGGTTTTTGGCGCGGTGGGAAAGGGGTATGAGTTCCAATCCGACGCATCCAATCCCAAAAGGCTCACTGAAGACACAAGGTTTATCCATGTTTTGCTTGTGTAGCACGACAAAAGACAAAATGTAATGAAACAAAGCCGACGTGCCATGCAACCACGTCTCGGTTTGGGAGTCACGGTTTGCTACCGCGTGTGACACAATGCCTCTAAACAGTCATGTCCTTCCCCTGCCACTGCCGGAAAGACGGAGCCAAGGACCCTAGCCTTGGTTTCCTCGCACTGGGCAGAATAACCTACAATCCAACAATTAAAACCGCTGATCTCCCTCCTCCCGCCTCCAGCAGAGATAAGAACAATACAACCAAGACCAGGATGCATAAATCTGAGCTTGATACACTAAGGAAATAATTCGATAGCAATACAATGGGCTATTTTCCTTCCCCCAGGTATGGTTTGTGTCTCGGCGGTTCACAGTTTATTGTCCGCCAGTATTGTCCGGGCTGTGAACCAGGGGCTGACCTTGACGGTGAATGAAGTGTCAGGGGTGGAAGACATAACCCTGAGTCCGCGGATTAAAGTGTCTTTGAAACGTGTGTGAGCGCGGAGGAGGATGGCGGCTCAGGATGACGGACGGGCGTACTGCACATAACCCGCAACACGTCCTCTACTCGCATGCCTGCGTTCATTTTTTAGGCTTTATGCGCCCTTCTATATATGTGTATTCATGGACAACTTAGTATGTGTTACCCTTTTCACATCGAAATTAGAGGACCCGGGTAAACACGCTAAAAAAAGGCGATTGACAACTTTCCCATTGCCGGGAGAAAGGCCATTTTTTTTATGGTGCGTCACGTTTGGAGTCACGAACACGTGGGAAAAGGGGCGAGTCCGGGTTCCAGTGTGTTCGGGAATAAAACAATAGAGGAGACAGCAACTTTACCGGCGTGATGCAATTGACATGATGTGCGTTGACAAATGCCGGATGTTAGTGGGTGTTACCGGGTTTTTGGTTTTCTTGGTTTTCTTTGGTTTTCTGTATGTCAATTGCACTTTCATCCCTGCATATATTTCATTGTCCTATTTTGTGAGACCATTGTGAGTGAGAGTGCACTTTAAATACATACACTACTCACAAAAAGTTAGGGATATTTGGCTTTCGGGTGACATTTATGGAAAATGTAAAAAGTTCAGGCTACAGTGATATTATATCATGAGAGTAGGGCATTTAAGTAGAAGCATGCAATGGTGATTTCTTCATCTCAAACAATTTATTGAAACAAAAGCCAACAACAGTGGTGGGTTTACCACAACAAAAAATGTCAATGTCTCAATAACTTGTCATGTGCCCTTGAGCATCAATTACAGCTTGACAAGGACGTCTCATGCTGTTCACAAGTCGACTTATTGTTTGCTGAGGCCTGGCCCCCCACTCTTCTTGAAGGGGGCCCTCAGGTCATTGAGGTTGTGGGGTACAGAGTTACGAGCCTCTACACGGCCACTCAGCTGATCCCATAGGTTTTCTATGGGATTCAGGTCTGGAGAACGTGCAGGCCACTCCATTTGAGGTGCCCCAGTCTCCAGCAGCCGTTCCCTAATGATGCCACCTCCATGAGCTGGAGCATTGTCGTCCATGAAGATGAAATGAGGCCTGTGTTGTTCATGCAGTGGCACAATGACTGGATCAATGATGTTATTCAGGTAGTATGGGCTTGTCACTGTACCATTCACAAAGTGTAGGGCAGTTCTGTATTGACTAGACACACCTGCCCACACTGTAACACCACCACCACCACCACCACCAAAGGCTCGTCTGGTGACAACAGTGGCTGATGCATAGCGCTCTCCTTGACGTCTCCAACATCGTTGGCGTCCATCATTTCTGCTCAACGTGAATCGACTTTCATCAGAGAACAGCACTGAGGCCTACTGGTGCCTTGTCCAGCGTAAATGCTCCCTGGCCCGTGCAAGACGATGATGCCTGTGCCTGGTGGTGTGGTCAGGTACCCTTGCAGGTCGTCTAGCCACACAGACCACGCTGATGTCAATGATGGTCTGACGTGACACTTGGTGCCTCTCACCTCCCTTAAATGTGCCTGGAGTTGAGTGGCATCATCATCCGGTTCCGCAGGGCACTGTTCACAATGAAGCGCTCATCAGTGTGGGATGTGGCCAAAGGACGTCCACTTCTATGCCTTTCTGTGACTCTTCCAGTCTCTGTATCTCTGTTGCAACCTGCTAATGACACTCTGTGACACTCTAAGCTCAGTGGCCACTTCCCTCTAAAAACATCCTGTTTGAAGCCTCACAAGGTGAGGTACTGTTGATCAGTTGTTAGGTGTCGTCTTGGTCTCATGATGTCAAAATGTGAACAGCATGATGAAGAGGACTGTTTAAATACCAATTCTAATTGTACCAGGAAATTTATTGGTCGATTCGTGGATCAAACACCTATTGTGAATTTTGCCGTTCAGCTCCTTGTTAGAGAACGGCAAGTTGTGCAAAAAGTACTGAAACACTGAACAGTTGGACATGTGCATTCAAAAGTTTAGAGAAGGTCAAATTAAGTTCACCTGTAAAGGTTATAGTGCATTTTAGGTTCATCCTGAAATTTCACCCAAAAGCCGAATATCCCTAACTTTTTGTGAGTAGTGTATTTTAAAACAACAAACAGGCCACTTCTGTATTCGATTGAAGTTGAGAATTACAATTAGAATCATTCAATCAAAATCCATGTATTTACTCAGAATTGGTTTGGTTTGATGTTAAGCGACAACAAATAATGAACTCCTTTTGAAAACACACATAAATACATACCAAATATTTGTCTTTTATCTTCCTTGGGTCTTTTATCTATTGACTCTATTTACTCTATTTATTTACTTTCCTTTGCAATTTGTGAGAGCAGAGGTTGGTCTGCTGGTGGGTCGCGATCCAAAACTGTGTCTGGAGTCCATTTCGAATGGACCGCCGGTGCACACAGCCACTCTGTCAAAGCAAAGCGAGTTGTTTAGCTGTTAAGTTGCTGATGCTATCATGACGCCCTATTTGCATTTTATTGCCAGAGAAAACAGTGTTCTGGCAGCGGCGGACAATGGTTGAGGTTGTTTCAATGTTTTGTTTTCTGGGTTTTTTAACTGAGCTTTTAGTCCTTATTGAACCTTTTGTTTGTTCTGCTTTTTTGACTTGTAGATAGATTACTGCGCTATTCTCTATGTGAGATAAAGGACACTGGTTGCAATCTTAAATGTGGCTGTGTTGCGTAATGATCATTTTGCATCCGGAGGCTGGAGCGGTTGGGAGCCGTTGTTTTAGAGGATCGAGTTGCAAACTGTTCTCTCCCCTTTATTACATTTAGTCATTTATCAGACGCTTTTATCCAAAGCGACTTACAATTGGTCAAACGCTGACGGACGCAGCCATCAGGAGCAATTAGGGGTTAAGTGTCTTGCTCAAGGACACTACAGCATGCTAGCAGGAGGAGCCTGGGCTCGAACCAGCAACCTTTGGATCACTAGACCACCAGCTCTACCGCCTGAGCTACCATCCCCTATGAAGAGGGATAGGTGCGAACGATCAGATTAGGATCAGCCACGGCAGCGGGGGTCTCCAAAACGACCGCGAGTCACCGACATGAACTCTTGAGGGATCCATCTGCCCGGCTCCCCTGCGTAACCGTGTTCGGTGAAGCGGCCAAAGCCGTTAATCGGACGGATCATTGCTGTTCAATGACTCTGCCGTGAAGATGTCAGGCGGCCACATCCATGATTTAACTACACGCTGAGCGCTTCGCATGGAGGACATGCATGCAATCCTCTTTATCATCGCAGCGGACGGGTTTTGAAGATATGCCAGATCCGCGATGGCCCGCGTGAACAATGGCCGGCGGGCGCACACTAAATGATCATATTGCGCTAATGAGAGTCCCATAAGGGAAGGAGGAATGAGGAAGCTGAAAACTCCCAGCCTCAGCCTGGGAGTTTCTAGCTGCAGGACTCTGTAATGAGCAGCGGTTTGAAGTGGCCGCGAGCTGCTGTGATGCAGGAAGGACACGAGCACTGTCATTAGCAAAGGCCCTTCCAAAAATGACCCTGTGTACAAACTTTTGGCACTCTTCGGAGATCGGCAATCAGCTGTGTGTGTGTGTGTGTGTGCGTCGTGTGTGTGTGTGTGCGTGTGTGTGTGCGTGTGTGTGTGTGTGCGTGTGTGTATGTGTGCGTGTGTGTGTGCGTGTGTGTGTGTGTGTGTGTGTGTGTGCGTGCCTGTGTGTGTGTCTGTCTGTCTGTGTGAGTCTGTGTGTGTGTGTGTGTGTGTGTGTGTGTGTGTGTGTGTGTGTGCATGTGTGTGTGCGTGTGCGTTAGTGTTCTGCACAGCAACACAAGACACTTTCCCACCAAGAACGGGAACTAAATGAACTAAATCAACCACTCAGGCTCAGAACCTCCTAAAACGGGCCCCTCACCTTCCCCTACAAGGGTTCTGGCTTGTTTCCCCACCGCACCTTGGAGGAGCGGAGATCAGGAGGCGGTGACGAGAAACCATTAGGTTCGGTACGTCATTTCGGCACACCACAAAACTACCACGGCAACAGCACAACAAGAGGGTTCTTGCTTTAAATCAACCAGAATCCAATGGTTCTCCTCCCGCTGAAAAGCACCATCTCACTTGTGGAGACTTTTTTTTTTTGGGACCAGGAACTCCCCCCGATTTAGGAACAGAGTTCCGCCTGCAAGAACAGGCTTACGTTCCTCGGTTCTTCAGGACCACGTCCACGGCTCCTGACACGGTTCCTGTGGTGGGAAAGCTCCCAGTGAAGGACCACCACTCTTTCCGTCTCACCCCTGTTTTCTGTTTATCTCTCTCGCGCTCTCCGTCTGTCTGCCACGCCTTCCTCCTTAAACCCTCACACGGCGACGGAGCCACGGAGGGGCGTGAGCCGCCGACACAAAGGACCAGGCGAGGAAATTGGCACCGAGGTTCCAAACAGAGGAAACAGATCAGTTATCGGCTGGGGGGGGGTGAGAGCTCAGGCGGTAAAGGTGTGATTGGCCTCCATTGTATAATCAATGTTCACACCTTTCCCCCTTTGTGTGTGTGTGTGTGTGTGTGTGTGTGTGCGTGTGTGCGTGTGTGTTTAAGGGTCGAGGTTTTTTAAGGGGAGGTGAAGTGAAGCACAGAGGCCGAGATAAAAAGCAGACTGATGTGAAAAACCCTGCAAACGGTTTTATGACCCGCCAGTCAGAGTCAGAGCGGAAGGGGCAATTTGTAAACGTCGTCATCATCATCATCATCATCATCATCATCATCATCATCATCATCATCGATCTTGCCTCGGAAGTGTTTGGCTGGAGTTAAGAGCTTGTTTGGTTTGGTCATTATTGTGAAATCAATAATCTGATTTTAACCTGACTTCCTCGAACTTTTGACCCTGGAATTAATTAGTCTTGTTTTTTTTGACACATTCCATACTGAGAATAAGAATGGTCTCTCCATTAGAGAGGGACTCATGTTAAATAATATAAAATAAAATAAAAGAATAATAACAACAACAACAACAACAATAATAACAATAATAATAATAACAATAATAATGTTAATTATAGAGAAATGTTTTTTTTTCTAATAAAACAAAAATACAATATTTTTTCTTAATAAGATTTTAATATAGAAGTAAAAATGGTATACAATAAAGCAGGAATGCATATAATATGTTATAATGTGATGATTCACACCTGAATCAGTATTCTCGTCAAAATCAAAAAGCAACATTTAAAAAGTACAACCAATTAAAAATGCATCAGCTGTTTTACTATTTTGTCCAAAGCGACTAACCTGAATTTAAGTTCCTGAGCAGCTGTTTCCAGGTAAAACCAGATACAAGTGGGAGATGCTGTCAGGAATCAGAATAAAAAGTTGTGTTATCAGTAATTATTCGTTCTTTTTGTTTGTTTGCTTGTTTGTGTTTCGCCGATATGTTAGTGCAATATGATCAGTACTCGTGTGTTGTCACTGCATTATGTCAATACAACAAACTTAAAACTTCACATCAGCAGGAAGAGTCAGTCACGGCTCAGACAGGAACAGGTATTCATGTGTTCCTGGAGGAGCAGGGGTGTCGCTACATCTACGAATGAGAATCACAC
The DNA here is from genome assembly GCF_960531495.2 of Zeus faber. Taxonomy (NCBI): domain Eukaryota; kingdom Metazoa; phylum Chordata; class Actinopteri; order Zeiformes; family Zeidae; genus Zeus; species Zeus faber. The sequence continues at coordinate 6,235,678 of NC_137203.1, forward strand.
AACGGCCGACAACACTTTCCTCTTCTTTGCGAGGCAGTGAAGCACCGATGGTCTTTGGAATTCCAGCACTTCCTGGGTGAAGGCTGCGACAGAGCAAACAAACCCAAACTGACCTGACTGGAGCCTAGGCTGGTGCAGCGTTGCCAGCTCCGCGGCTTTCCCGCGGAAATGGCCTACTTTTGAAGCCCCGCCCTGTTGAATTTGTTGTCCGCCGGTCGGGCGGGCCTACTTTGCGTGCAAACTGCGCGATGGGGGACGCTTTCTCCGTGACCTCCGCCGGTTATGGGCTGGTTTTGATGGGCCAACACGCTGGTTTTGTCACACAGACCTGGCAACCCTGGGCCGGCGAGACATGCCCCAACGTGTCCTGCGCCACATCTGCCCCTTGGCCTCCACTCACACCTGTCGACACGCAGAGCACCGTGGCTTATATTTCACAGAAACAAATGAGTGTTTATGAACAGTGAATACAACTACACGTTTGCATTTTTTGTTTGTTTATCTATTTATTTGATTCTTAAAAAAATAATAAAAAATAAATAAAAAATAACTGAATGGCTGCGATTCACAAGGATACTTTCCACCCCCCACGCCCACTATGTCGCTCAAATAATATTTTTGCAATATCACAGACATGCAGGAATGTTTGTTGGCTGGATAGCGGACTGTCACTCAAAACTAATTTGTCTTTGAATTAAAAAATCCAAACTGTTTGTTTGTGCCTGAATAAAGAGGAAGTAAGTGATCATAATACCACCACTTTTTATACTTCTAGCACTAATTACGGAGACATCCCGTCCATGCCCATCATGCCGTCATGGCACTCACCGCAGCGAGGTATTTTTAAACGCTGGACGTTTATTGATAACAGTTAGAAGAACTCCTCCCCTGCTTGAGCGTAGCGAGGCCTCGTCGTGAAAAAGCGCAGGGATATCGAAACCAACAATCATGACACCACATCACAGGATTGGTCCACTCTTACAGTTCCTCCTTCCAGTTTACCACCCTCAGTGCAAACACACACACACACACACACACACACACACACACACACAACACACAACACTGCGCTGATATGCCGCGATGCGTTGGGAGCAAATGTTTGGTTACGCAGTGATTGCTGAAGGATTAACCCCCTGTGGCAAAGTTCCAGAGACACCTGCGCCCGGCACCGGCAGGGACAATGAATAAAGAAGAACAACAAAAAAAAACAAAACAACAAGGTTATCATTATCTTCATCTCTATACGGCCCCGCAAATACGTCTGATGGAGGTCACCGATGGCCCGGATGACTGAGTGCTTATTGTCTTTTGTTTTTCTGCTCGGGGATCACATGTTGCAGTGTTAAAGCACCATTTGGTGACCTTTTCGTCGTGCACACCTCGAAGCACCACGTGTTTGCGTATTTTTAGCCTCGCAGGGGTGGGAAACAACCCCCCACCCCCACCCCACCAAACCCAGCCCTGGCAGAATCAGTGCTGCGCTGTATCTGCTGCGTTTTTTTTTTGTTTTTTTTTTACGGGACCGCGAAAAGGAACCACATGAAGCGACCCGGCAGCGGGTACCGCCGACCAGAACGTCCTCCATTTAATTACACCCCAGAGGGAGCACATGCACCGCGGCCCAGAGGATGAGGGCGACTGCATCAGCAAACAGATTGTTCTGCACTTTTCCAACGTGATTCCACCCCCTGCAGCTGGCGAGGTTTTTTTTTTTTTTTTGTTGTTGTTTTACAGGCAGCAGGTCCAATAAAGTAGAACAGGTCCCTCCATCTGTGCTGTAGTCTGGTGTAGATACCCCCACAGCCCCCCCCCCCCCCCCCCCCCACCACCACCACCACCCCTCCCCCACCCTGCCAGGTCAACACAACAATGCAAAGGAAAAGCAACACAAATCCTGTTTACAATACGAATCACAATGCCACACAATAAACATATTTCCCCCGTTATCACACGGGATAAGGGCACAATAGGAAAAGTTACATCATTTATACACCGACTTCTGTGGTTATACCAGTGAAAATGTTTCAAAGCTAGTGTGTGTGTGTAACATAGAGAGAGACATTTGTTCATGAAGATTAGTTTGTTATTGCTCTTAAACAATAGCAAATCCAAAGGTTGTGTGTGTGTGTGTGTGTGTGTGTGTGTGTGTGTGTGTGTGTGTGCGCGTGCGCGTATGCTCGTGTGCATGTGTGTGTGTGTGTGTGTATGCGCACACCTATATGATTTAAAACGAGAACAAACCTGAATACCCACCAGCGTTAATAGGCCACTGAGATCATCGGAACCCAATTAGTGTCCTCACAATCTCAATAATTAATCTCATAATTTTGTCTCCCCATAATCTAATCTCCCCATAATCCAAAAGGGGTTAATGCTATTTTAATATTTTTTATACATCTCCTGATTTACTGTCATCATTCAAAAAATGTTGATTTAATCTACATGTAAAACACATTTAAAACAAACTAATCTTGTTTTTAAAGGTGTTTCTAGATGACTGTAAAACACCTATACTCCTATCTCTGTGGGTGTGTGTGTATGTGTGTGTGTGCGTGCCATGTGCCTGTTTGTGTGTGTGTGTGTGTGTGTGTGTGTGTGTGTTTCTTGCAATATCTCTTGACATTGCTGGAAATGAAGTGACATGATTGAGTCAAATAATTCTATTTGAAACAGAGACTTATTTCTGTTCAGTGTCGTTTTTGTTCGGCTCTCTGCCCCTGAGGCAGAACTGTTTCCCTGGCTCCGCCCGCCTCCGCGGCAGGTGTTCTACCTGCGACTTGGCAGCCTCTCTCCACTTGGCATGTTATGATTAATGGAAACAAACGAGGGCCCGGCGGGTATGAAAAGAGACTATTTGACTGTTATTGTGGAAACAACTCTCCCCGAAGCAGGTGGTTTGGAGAACTCCGAACGGGCTCAACCTCCAACGTCTAAAGTGTCTGTCCGTTAAGAAATGATTGGAGTTTGAATATTTTTTCTCCAAACGATCATCTGTGTTGGGTGGATTACACTACAAGTCACAGGGTTTGGGTTTGGTCACCTTCTTCTCTCCAAGGTTTTCCTGCTTCTGATTGGTTGATTTGTCTGGTCACTTGAGGGGATGATATTTTTTTTTTGTGAATCCTCACCCATATCAACAGATTTCTGCACACAGCTATCCACGCCGGTTTAGCAAACTAACCGCGGCTGCCTTTCATTTATTGTGCGGCGCCTAATCTTTGCATTCTTTCTGCGAAAGGCAGTCCCCGCCACCAACAATGGAAACAGCGCACAGCGGAGCACGTGAATAGCGCATTTACATTGAAAGGCTGTTTCCTGCGAAGTGCCAAATAAATAAAGAAGGAGTGGAACCGTGGTGTGGGGACTGTGTGGTTTGAGCAGCCACACCTGACCTGGATCGAGGTGATTGGGATCAGAGTGGCTGCATACCTGTTGCCTGTTGGCTGGTCTAACGAGCAGCAGCTGAAACCCCCATCCCCACACACACTCAGGAGGGGAGCCCTTGTCATGACACATGTCTATCTGCTCCTGGGCTAATTCCAGCTGGCCCACTCTCTACAATAAACTGGTGTTTACAACCTCTGTCTTCTGTCTCTGTGCCGGTGGGCCCTGAACACGTCACTTGGGTTGCTGCCACAGGAACAAATATGGGATTTTTAAACAAAATGAAGTTATGGGTTTCCACTTGAATCAATGTATGACAAAGTCTTCTGGCCTGAATGCACGTTACATTGTGCAACTCCACCGATAGTCCGACTTGTACCAACTTCAAGCACTGAACTGGGTTATATTCTATCCATTTATATAAATTTGTGCTCTATTCTTAGGAAGTTTTTCCTGCATTCGACTCCTTCGTTATGTGAGATCTGGCCTGTTTTTGGGAAACTTACTACAATGACCAGCCACAACATTAAAACCCCCTGCCTAATATTGTGTAGCTTCCCCTCGTGCCGCCAAACCAGCTCTGACCCGTGGAGGCATGGACTCCGTCTCTGAAGGTGTGCTGTGGTATCTGGAACCAAGAAGTTAGCAACAGATCCTTTAAGTCGTGGAAGTTGTGAGGTGGGGCTCCCATGGATCAGGCTTGTTGTTCCAGCACATCCCACAGATGCTCCATCGGATCGGACCCTAACCCCACCCATCCACATGATGTAGAGGAAAACATGATTCATCAGACCAGGCCACCTTCTTCCACTGATCCATGGTCCAGTTCTGACGCTCACGTGCACATTGTAGGTGCTTTCAGTGGTGGACAGGGGTCAACATGGAGAATCTGACTGGTCTGCAGCTACACAGCCCCATACGCAGCAAGCTGTGATGCACTGTGTGTTCTGACACCGATCTTCTGACCAGACGGGCTAGACTTCGCTCCCCACGCACATCAATAAGCGTTGGGCACCAATGACCCTTTTGCCGGTTCACCGGTTGTCCTTCCTTGGACCACTTACTTACTTACTTACCAGGTACTAACCACTGCATACCAGGAACACCCCACAAGACCTGTGGTTTTGGAGATGCTCTGACCCAGTCGTCTAGCATCACAATGTGCTCCTTGTCAAATTGGCTCAGATCCTTACGCTTGCCCATTTTTCCTGCTTCCAACACATCAACTTCAAGAACTGACTGTTCACTTGCTGCCTAATATATCCCACCCCTTGGCAGGTGCAATTGGAACAAGATGATCAATGTTAATCACTTCACCTGTCATTGCTTTTAATGTTGTGGCTGGTCGGTGTTTACCCTCACTGTTCCAGTACACACAGAGGAGGATGAGAGTCAAGGTGAGAAACAGAAAAAGCCAGCCAGTTTCTGTCAGCATTTACTTATCAGTGCTCCCGCATCCCAACAGGCCAATTCTCACGCTGACACGGATTTATCAGATCACACTGCTCCCAACGCAGCGTAATTGGATCACATGACGTGTTCGGGGAAAAAAAAGAAAAAAGGCTTTATTTAATCAGGATGTCCCATTGAGATGAACATCTATTTCACACAAAAGAGACCTGAGAGTAAGTACAGCACAAAGAATACAACTCGGTCACATGTCACAGAGTCACAGTGCAGGTGTTGTTCGAAATATCAGCAATTAAACTTTGAAATCATCTGGGGGGGGTGAATGATTCTAACTTAAAAACTCTTCTGTAAAAGTCAAATTGTTATAAACTTTGTTCATGGACCGACTAATCGTTACAGAGGAAATCAGAGACAAATACTTGAGGTTAATAAAGTATTTAATCTTGTACAAGAGGAGCAGTTTCAGTGTAACAACACAACAGAGTGCCACAGAGGAAGGAAGTACAGTTTTTTAATACAGATGTCGCGACGCCTCCGCATGGGTCCTGCTGATGAGACAGTTTTGCTGAGGGGGCAATTTCGTTGAGACAAATCATCTGTTGAAGTTCCCTTTATCTGATGGTCGAGACATGTTGCTTTTCTCCTCTTCACATTATGGCACAGAAAGTCACTCGTTCATGTCTTGTTTAAGACATGAACTCTATTTAGCCTTATAAGAAAAGTGAAGTACACATACCTTGTACAAAAGTTCATAGGAAAAGTACAGCAAAACATAGACATGTAAAATTCTTATAACATTCCCCCCTGTTTATGCTTATTCCAAGCACAACATTTTATATTTTATATGGAGTGTGAGAGCAGAAACCCTGCCGGGCAGTACAATTATACGGTTTCCTAAACTCAATATCCATTCAGACAGGGAAACTCTTTCACGGTCCCTCTGCCTTGACGATCACTCACTGGTACTCCATATCCTAATGGGGTATACAAAAAACAGTCATCAGTGTAAAATTGAAACAACAACATTAATAATACAATTCTTAATCTCTGTGTTATAAGAGAGAAGAAGGTAAAAAATCAAAATCAAAAGGTGTCCAACCAGTCCCATCGGATCTTACATCTGGACCTTTCCCTGCCTAGGTAAGACTTTCCCTAGCGCGATAAACAAAATATAAAACATCAACCTTCTTTCCGGATAACATGTATGTTCATAGTTGAGATAAACAATCTTAATTGGCTGCATACATTATGCCTTCAGAGACTTATAACTTCCTTTGGAGATTTTCTATAAACTCTTCATAATGCCTAAAACTTGTTATCTAATTAAACTTTTGTGTCATTGTAAGAATTTCTGTTGGTGTGGTTTGTGTCAACTTACGTTTTTGGCCATCAGACTCTGGTGTCGTCAAAGAGTCCGGCGATGTTGAGATCGACATCTGAACCTGCTATCTCGAGCATATCCTTAACAGGGGTTAGATCGTTAAAATTCTCCTGACCGGGTTTGATCAGAAATTCATAATTTGCATTTGTACTATAATTGTTGTCATCATTAGGAACTCGTGTGTACAGCATAGTTTTAGTCATGGCGTTCTCTATGAGTCTTTGAGACAACCCTCTAATGCATGGAATACAACCACAACCACACGTAGCTATAATTGCAATCATTACTGCTAATGATATTAGGATTGATTGTAACATGCACTCCATTTACCAAACACGTTCTCCAGCCATTTGGTGAATGGATTATCTATCCCTGCGTTTTCCGTCATTTCCTTGGACAATGCTGTGAGTCCATCCAATGCCTTGGTCACGCTGCCGTCAGGAGCGGTGTTGTTTGGGATGAAAGTACGTCGCAAAACATCTTTCAAACGCCACCCTCCTTGGCCAGCAACATATCCAATGCCATTCGATTTTGCCACGTCATCCAACTAGTTTTATCCAATTGCTCTGCCAGGCCCCTTATACCATCCCGAGTATAGTTAATGAATCTTTGTTGGTTGTAGTATATGTCATTTATCCAATCAACATTTTTATTAATGGTTGACCACCAGTAAATCACAGATTCCAGTCTTGCCGCTATCTGATCGCGAGCTTTGAACTCTGCGGGGACTCCTCGTGGTACTCCGATAGCGTCGATATATACTCGATTATCAAATTTTTCTCCTGTGTTGTTTAAGATCGGTTGTAGTTGGTAGGACATGGTTACTACTGCCACTTACTGTTAGAACATAAAAGGGCATTACCAGCTGTACTGGAGCACAGGTCCCACACCAACCTGTGGGTAGTAGCGGGTGGAGGATCTTCCCTCCACAGAACGGTGTACATCAACCAATCAAGCCATTCATTCTTTTGTTGGTAGCCTGTTTCTACTTCAAACGTCTCTCTCGGGTCGTCGGGGTCCCTTGGCTGCGAGGCCTTAGAGGGTGGCGTTCGGTGTGGTGGTAGTTGGAGTAGGGGGCGGGATAGCCGTATCACGGATGATAATTTTGAAAGCACCCAATGGATCTGATCCACTCTCTTAAGCACCTAATACGTAGAATCCCGTATCCTCCAATTCGGGATATTTTAAAGTGATCACTAAGGGGTTGCATTTATTCTTAATGCAGGCTATCGGGAGGAAGTTTGTATAATTGCCAATCTATCTTTTAGAGGATATTGTCCTTGGGCGGCTCTTTGAGGGCTGTAGCCACAGTCACTAGGGCCAGAGTTGCATATGACTTGGTTCCAGCTATTACATCCTACGTGCCAAGTTTTCTCCTGGACGCGAATAGATGTACTGGGATTATTTTGTATGGAATAGGGTACTTCGCAAACATACTTTATGCTCAACACATGTTCCGACGGTTGGTCCCCACAGTGAATTACCGAACATACAGTAGGTCAAATTGGACACTTGCTGTTTGTCCTTCCGTAAAGTCTAAAATAATAAGGGGATTTGCCATCCTTAGTTGCGGGTTTACAGCTGTTTTAGGTCGGTGTATGTTTCTATCAGATTGGGGGTGTGCAGTTCTCTTTACTCGATGGCGCTCCGCCCTATCGACAGACGCCTCTAGTGCTGCGGTGGTGCTGGCATTAGTAGATTGTCCCTTGACTCCTGTATCTCATACCATAATATGGATACCACTATCAGTAGTGATATTGACGTTAATATACAGATGGTTCCCCTAAGCCCACATCCCATCCTTCTAAAAGGGTGCCACGGTTTTTTAGCCATGGTGTCTACTTATCGGAATCCGTTGGCGTGATGCAGGTCTTTTTGCAGTGTGTGAGGTGGACCCAGGTTTTTCTCTCAGCGATGCGGATTGCAGTGGGGGTGGACAGCAGGACCTGGTATGGCCCTTCCCACCGGGGTGTGGACCAACACTTCTTCTTTAGGACCTTGATGAACACCCAATCGCCTGGTTTCACCGACGTCTCACCTTGCGTCACTGGTTCTGTCGATGGAGACACTCTAGCCGTAAAATCTTTGTTTTTCAACATTTTACTCATATAATCAACAATTGTTTCTGTCAATTCTGTATCATCTCCTTTCATTTGTATGAGAGGTATTCTATAGGGTCTTCCATATAACATTTCAAATGGTGATATGCCTAGGGTACTTGGTAAAATGTGTAAGCTAAGTCCTACTGCTGGTAAACACACAATCCATGTTTTCCCTGTTTCATCCATAGCTTTTCTTAATTTAGATTTGATTGTTCCATTAGTCCTTTCTACCAGACCTGCCGATTGTGGACGGTAGCTGCAATGATATTTTAATTGTATGCCAAATATTTCTAATAATTTTGATATGACTAGATTTCTAAAATGTGGACCGTTGTCACAATATATAGTTTCCGGAAACCCGAATCTTGGTGCTATTATAGTAGCCAGAGCCTTGGCCACCGTGATAGCCTCATTAGTTACTGTTGGTATAATTTCTACCCATTTAGAAAACATGTCTATTATCATTAAACACTAAACATTCTTACCTTCTGCTTTATTTAGTTCTATAAATCCATGCATATTGTTTGAAACGGATAGGAAGCCGGTGGGAATGTGCCTCTCTTTGGTCGTAATCTGCCCTGGGTGTTTTGTTTGGAGCAAATTAAACATGATGCACAACATTTTTTAGAGTAATTATGAAATCCGTATGTTGTGAACTGACATTCAACCATATTGACAATCCCTCCTGTTGAGACATGGGTATACCCATGGCTCAAAATAGCCGCAAATCTAAAGGGAGATTTAGGAAGGTTAGGCTTATCGTTTGGTCATTTCCAAATGCCAATATCTGTTTGTTTCGCTCCCTTGTTTTTCCACTGTGTCTTTTTGTTGTCGGGAGCCGTCTCTTGCATGTCTGGAAAGGGACAGGAAAGCGATTTTATTTTGTAAGAGAAGTATTGAGACTGCATGTGGAACTTTTAACGTCAGGGAGTGAAACAACGCTATTGGTGCTGATTGTTGGATCGCGAGGGCTGCCGCTTGCACAGCTTGTAGGCACGGTGGTAATGCTCTCGCAATTGTATCTAATCTTGCCAATTAGTAAGCGATTGGTCTTTCTTTATTTCCAAATGTTTGTGTTAGAACACTAGTCGGGCGTCACAGGTCTGGGTGAACGGTTTCCTATAGTCAGGTAACGCGAGAACTGCAGCGCTTACTAAGATTTGTTTTAGGTTCACAAAAGCTTCGGTTGCTGTCTTTGTTAGACTTAGGCACGTTACATAATTTTTCCTGGCCTACTGTAATCATAGTTTGTATGGGGTAATAGATTTGCTTTTTGTCTCAAAATGATTCATTTCAACTTCTTCCAAATCCGTGTGTGGGTGTGTGAGGGGTGTGTGCGTGTTTGGGTGGGTGCATGACCTGTGTTGCTCTCTGGCATTCACATCAGATGCGAGTCATTGTTTGGGCTGGTTCCCCTTTCTCCTCCTCCTCCTCCTCCACCCCTTCCATCACTGTGTTCCCTCCTCGATTGGCAATGTCTTGCCCAATGTCCAGATCCGCCACAGCTGTAGCAGACATCGTCTCTCTCGTGTCCATTCCTTCTTCCCACTCCACCTTTTCCACCACTTCCACCACGTCCTCTCCAGCCTCGGAAATACACAGAAGCATAACTATCATTATTTTCATCCTCTCCTTCTTTTATTACAAAGGCGTCACTCACCTCCTTTTTTCTTTTTTGTGCGTTGCACTTTACTTTACCTTTAGCTGTCTTCCTACCAGTCTCTTTTCCTCCGTAGTCCTGGCCCCATCACTGCTCCGTTCTCCAGTGGAACCTGGCCTCTGTGGCTCAAAACGGGCCTCTAGCGGTCCGCGGCTGAGGACTTTCTCTGGGAGTCCCAGACTCCCTCTTCGAAGGTTTCATGTCCGTCGCTCTGGAGAAGGGAGGCAGTTACTGGGGCCCCACGTTGGGCGCCAAATTAATGTGAAAGTTAAATTGTTATAAACTTAGTTCGTGGACGGACTAATCGCTACAGAGGAAATCGGAGACAAATACTTCAGGTTAATAAAGTATTTAATCTTGTACAAGAGGAACATATACAGTTTTCTAGGAGCGGCGAAGCTGACGAGTCGTTGAGATGTCGGTCAGCAGATGTCGCGACGCCTCCGCATGGGTCCTGCTGATGAGACAGTTTTGCTGAGGGGGCAATTTCGTTGAGACAAATCATCTGTTGAAGTTCCCTTTATCTGATGGTCGAGACATGTTGCCTTTCTCCTCTTCACATTATGGCACAGAAAGTGACTCGTTCATGTCTTTTTTAAGACATGAACTCTATTTAGCCTTTATAAGAAAAGTGAAGTACACATACCTTGTACAAAAGTTCATAGGTAAAGTACAGCAAAACATAGACATATAAAATTCCTATAACATCTTCTTCCCAGTTAATTCCAGGAGAAAGTACTGAAACTGAGTCTTCACCAGTTAAGGGTTGTACAAGGTTTCCTGTGATCTGGTGACATTTTTAGGCCACATGATGCGTAAAGACATTAGACCTACTGATGATGAAGGAACGTGTTTGAACACAGGACGGAAGTTTTAGCACCGAGGTCCCTGAGCTATGAAAACCTTAATAACCTGTAAACTTGATAGACGGATGAATGGATGAATGGCTGAATGGATGGATGGATGGATGGATAGATGGATGGAAGGGTGGATGGAGGAATGGGTGGATAGATAGAAAGATAGATAGATAGATAGATAGATAGATAGATAGATAGATAGAAAGATAGATAGATAGATAGATAGATAGATAGATAGATAGATAGATAGATAGATAGATAGATAGATAAACAAAAAACTTTAATTTAAATATCTAATAAATAATAAATATTTCATATTTTAATATTTTAATATATAATAAAAGTATAAATATATAATTAAAGTATTTACTCTTGTATTTAACTTTCTCCATATATTTACTATATTATTTAATTGCACAATTTGAACAGATATAATTTGCCATAGCATTTGAGAATATGAACAAATATCTTTATGCGTGACAATAACTATGTATATTTAGTAAAAGTTTTTTTTTTTTCTCACACAGGCAACGAATGCACTTTTATTTTTATTCCTACTGCTTGATTACCTTTGCTTACATTGTATTGCATTACATTACATTTAACAACGAGGTACTAGAACCAAAACTTTCATTTGTACTCACAACCCACGGGAAATAAATAACTTTTTCGTCGCAGCCGGAACACCGACAACGACAGAAGGAAAAGTTGTCCGGGAGCGAGTGGAGCTGTCGTGACGCGGTGGTGGTGGGGGTGACGGTGGGGGTGAGGGTGAGGGTGAGGGTGAGGGTGGGGGTGAGGGTGGGTGGGGGCTTGCGACGCGGAGCGAGCGACGCGACGCGACGCGACACGCCCCGAGACGCGGAGCAGGGGGTCCGGCCGGCTGAGTCACTTCCACGCCGGTCGCCGCGGTGACAACAGCGTCCCGACAGCTCCACTCGCTCCCGGACAACTTTTCCTTCTGTCGTTGTCGGTGTTTTTTTTTGGTTTTTTTTTTTTTGTTGTCTCCTTCGCCCCCCATCCCCCGTCGCGGACCATACCTCCCGGGATGCACTGAGCGCGGTCGCCCCCCCTTCCCCATCCGTTGCGTCGGATCTATGAGCAACTCACGCGGGATTAAAGAGTTTTAAATCCGGAGGAATGAATATTCTGCTCGTCAAGCTGACTCTGTTGTTGTCCCCCATCGCACTGACACGAGGTAAGAGAGCCCCCCGAGCGCCTCCTCTCCCCCGCGGATGGATCCTCTCGGCAACAGTTGTGCGCTGAGTTGCTCCCGTTTTGTCCCCCCCCCGCCCCCCCCCCCCCCCAAAAAAAACCAAAAACCCAAAAACGGACGGTTGCCGCCGCTTCATCTGCGACTCCTTCCAAGTCTCGTAAAACCGCCTGACAGCCGTCGTATCCCTGCCCCGGTCGGAGGTTTCGCTCCGCTCGAATTGGCTTTCTCGGCGCGGGGAACTTATCCCCCGGCGCCCTTCAAACTGTTATCATACGCCCGATCCCATGTCTAAGATCGAAACACCTGATATCTAGTGTCCTATCGCCCCCCGCGTGGGAACTCTCTGTTTTGAAGCACTTTTGGTTTTGCTTGTGGATCACCCTGGATGTCGAAATGTCTCGTCGTTATTAAACGTTCGCGCGTCGTAAGAAGTCCTTTTCCATGCGTGTGAGTCGTTCATTTAGTCCGTGTCCTCGCTCCGCGTTCCCCCCTCCTCCTTCTCTCGTTTCTAAATGTTTAAATGTTCTGGGTCGATGAAGCGCCGTCTCACTCCTTTTTCAGTTTTTATCCTCGTTTTGAAACTGGCCAGATTTCACCGCTGCCACGCGCAAATCCCGCACCTGTTGGCGCCGGGACGTCGCCTTCTCGGCCGACACCTTGCGTGACACCCGATCGATCGAGCAATCGATCAATCATGATCGATCGTGTAGTGTGCGCAGCCCCCCCGGTCACGAGGCAGAGAGTCGCTCGGTCGTGCGAGCGGCGCAGCGATCCGACGCCAGCTGTTGCTTCTCCACCCCCTGCAGCAGCGGCGGCAGCAGCAGCGCCGTCCGCTTTCCTCACCTCCCCGGTGTGGAGACCCACGCCCTTGCACTTTCGGCGTCTGGGTCAGGGTTGTGTTGACTTTCCGAGCAGGGCACGGCCTGGTGGCAGGTGGGGGTAAAGAGGCGGTGTCTGACGGAGGCCAGTCGCCTCCGCTCCTCCACCCGCCGCCGCCTCAGGTGGCGGGACTCGCACCCGCACTCTACACCTGCGACGCCCGCGGCATTTGCCGCTCCCCCGGGTAAAACAAACACGTGCAACGCCCGCCTGGTCCGCTGGACCTGTTGACACCTTGTCATTACAGCTACTTTCATAAGTTTATACGTCTCCAAAAGAGACGTATGTAAACCTGCAGCCTGTGAGACCTGCAGCGCGTTAGACCTGCAGGGTGCGTGAGACGTATAAACCTGCAGGGCGTGCGTGCGTGTGCGTCTGGTGCAGTGTGGTTAAAACTTGTCCTCCGCAGGCTTAAGATGCTCCACGCCCGCCGAGTCCTGTTTGAACCAGGGGAGGTGCGAGGTTTCTCCGGACGCCAGTGGAGAGTGCAAGTAAGTTCGACGTCTGCAAATGTCTGTTCAGTGTATCATTTTTTTGTTGTTGTTGTTACAGCGAAGCATTAAAAACAAACAAACAAACAAACAAACAAAAAAAAAAAACAACCCTTGGGTGGTTGAGCAAGGCGAACCTTTGAAAGCCGAGAAAACCCCCCCCCCAGAAAAAAAGGCGCGATCCTCTGATTTGTGGAGAGCGAGGCGTGTGGACACTGATGAGGACAGGGGTCACTGCGTGTGTGTGTAGTTGTGTGTGTAGTTGTGTGTGTGTGTGTGTGTTTGTGTCCAATGTCTGCTACCGCCGCCGCCACAACCAGCCCAGCACTCGCGGTCCCTCCGTGCCTCAAATCTTGTTTTTCTTTTCTTTCACGGAGCGACAGCTGGGGTTGCCAGAAGCTTGGCGACCATTGTTCTCCCCTGCGATTAATTCTGTGTGACTAATCTGGGCGAGGCTTCCCAGAGAGGACCTCGGAGTCCCCCACCCACCGCCACCGCCACCGCCACCACCACCACCACCACCACCACCACCACCCACCCCATTCTCCTCCCCTCTCTCCTGGGATTTTGTCCCCTCCTCAACGGTCCTAAATGCTCTCTCGCTCACTCTCTCTCTCTCTCTCCCTCCCTCCCTCTCTCTCTCTCTCTCTCTCTCTCTCTCCCTCTCCGTCTCTCTGCCTCCCTCTCCCTGTCTCACATTCCCTCTGACAGATGGCAGGGGGATAGTCGGACGTGTTCATAATTTCCTTTTTAGCCCGGTACAAAGACTGAGAGTTCTTTTCTTTAAATTAGTTTGAATAAAGTTTTCCAAAAACGTTACGCTTCCACTCCCGGGCCACTCGGCGGCCGGTTCAGCCTTTGAGATGCCATTGTGCTGCGATCCTTCTCTGTTCTGTTCTGTTCTGTTCTGTTCTTTTCTTTTCTTTTCTTTTCTTTCCTTTTCTTCTCCTTTCTTTTCTCCCGCCTTGCACTCAAAACGACGGTCGACCCGCGGGCCGGCTCAGTTTCCAAACTGGCACGGAGCGAGGTGTGGGTGAGCGGGTTTTTTTGGGGGGGGTGGGGTGGGGATGCGCTCGCCCGACATCTCGTGGGGCGGGTGCGAGCGGGCAATCATGGGGCCGGCCGGGTCAGGCAGCCATCTTGGCTCCCGGCCACGTCTTAATTTGGTCTGGCTGCGTTGCTCGCCCCTCGCCCCCTTCCCCACGTACGCACACCCTCTCTGGGCCACAAAGCCATCATTGTGCCCCCTTTGCACCGTCCTCCTTTGGACTCCTCCAATTAAAGGCGGTGGTCGGGGTGAGCGGCTCGGTCTGTGATGGGATGATGAGCGGGCGTCGGCATCGTCGTCTCTCTCTCTGGGTTCGCCTGCCGCCAGAGAAAGTTCAGGGTTCCGTCCACGCGACAAGTAACCGATGGCTCGAATAGAGTTGTGGACAAGCCTAGAGATATTTAACCGTGGGCGTTCACAGTCGATTATCGGCAGTTCGGAGTGGCAGTTCGGCAGCTCGGAGAGGCTTCGTTCAATTTAAGATTTGCCCGTTCAATTGGGAAAGGTAGAGATTTTCCTGTCGTACAGGATGCGCACCGAATAAATTGACTTCCTCAAACGGCAGCTGACACGTAGGGATGACCGTGATTTATGATGAAAATGTGTAAGATTATCACTTTAGCGCCCGGCTATGACGTGATGATTTTGAGGAGGATTGAGTGTGAGGTGATTTGAAATATTTCAACCAACCTCTGCTTTGAGGATATGGCAAGTCTTTCAAGATTCAAGATTCAAGATTTTTTATTCGTCACTTACATATACATACTTTCAAACATATATGCAGTGAAATGTAATATATGTATGAAGGTGAGGTGACAAGGCGACAACGGCTAATGTCCCTACCACCGATTTGACTCTGACAGGTATTGAAGGAGATCTCGTCACATGACCCTTTGTTTACTCTCAATTATATAACGAATACTTATATGCTTATACAACCAATATATGTTTATGTCCATTTTCATTCATACGCCCACATACAGTATAATGGGAACATATTGCTATGTCTGCGTGTTACTCTCCAGTCAGTGTGTGGAGATAAGGTCAAAGGTCGCATCACGCTCCCTTTTCTCCCGCGGAACATTTAATTGAAGGCGCACGCTCTCATTGCGCCCAAACTCGTCCGATCTGGCTGCCAATCAGGGTCGGGGCCTGGTGAGTACTTGGATGGGTTAGACCAGATGGGGTGAGACCGCCTGGGAAAACCAGCCGCTGCACGCCTTTTGCGGAGCCCGTTTTTTATCATACTAACGACCGCAATCACCTGTTTAGCCTCTGAGGTCGGACGGGGTTCGGGCGCAGTCAGGGCGGCACGGCTGGGCGCTGCGAGGAGCCAGGTGCACGAGTCCGTGCATTCCTTCCTCGCTCCCCTTCTCGCTCCCTCTTCGCCTTCTCGCTCCCTGCCTCCTCTCGATTCTCGCACAAAGAAACAGTCATGGTGCGAACGGCTATTTATTTTGTTCCGAACAGCACGTCGTGTATTGTATGAAACTGGGTTGTAGTCAGTAAGACGACACCCGACCCGTTCTGCAAGCACGCCTTTATGCTGAGTCTATTTACTTCCGCCAATGCCACAACCTTTTTGTACATCTCCGGTGCACTTGGACAAAGTTCCCAGCTCTTATTAAATCTACTCAAAGGTTTAAGATGTAGTATTTTTACTTAGTTCTCTCTGCACTTATGCATCTCAGCCGGCGGAGGAGACCTGACCCAGAAAAAAAAAATTCTCGCACAGTATCCAGGTCGACGCTCCACATGCTGTGATCGTGGCGGTGACGTTATCAGACCTCCAGTCATTTGTTGAGATATAAACGCGAGCGGCTGGATCCAGTTTGACGTTGATGCAGGAAGGTATTTCCAGTTGCAGACATCCATCACACACGAGAGCAGTGATAAGTACAGTATTTGTTGGAATACTCAGGTGATAAAGGGGTGCTCCATGAATGTTTTAACACTAGAACGTGTTGACGCCATGGCCTAGTGAACCGTACACGACTGCATTTTTCTAATCGTTTTTATTTTTGGGGGTCGGGTTGGAAGCCTCCCACTCGACAGGGGGCCGTTTTCCACAGCTCCGCTTCGAGTGCTGACAGAATGATGAGTTGCCTGCACCTCAATCAAAAGCAGCCGCTTGTCCAGCCAAGTGTTATTTGGGGGGTCAAGTAAGTGTCGTTGCACGCTTCAGTTTTATATAGTACAGCAGAGGACACTACTTCACATGCCATACCAGGAATGCCATCTCCTCCGCCCGCCCGCCCGCCCAGCCGGCCGCCCGGCCTGGCCCGGCTCGGCCTGACACCGGCTGAGACTAATCTCCAAAGAACTTGGAGGAGGCCTCTCGCTTGTTGCAGTGGGCCGGCGGCGGCTGGACAGCGGTGCCGGGCCGACCCCGGGCCGATGTGGAGCAGGGAAATAAAAGGAAAATGATTAGGAATTCCAGTGCCGCAGTAGCCGTAGTCAAAGGGGTTTAAGCATAGCTGGCAGACAGAGAGATGAGAGATGAAGGGCGAGCTCGGCAGCGAGGATGGATACCGCTGAGGGATGGTGTGCCACCGTCATCGGCGTGTTGAAATCCGGAGAATTTTCCATCCTTCGTTATTTTATCATCGGGATTCCAGCAGCGGGGCAAGAGGGGCATACGTGTGGCTTCAGAGGTGGAAGGCCTCACCAGACCTCCAGCCTCCCCGGGTCGACCGAAAAAAAAAAAGAAAAGGAAAACGGCTCACTTACGACCTGTTGATACGGTCTTTCAAGCCCAGGAGATCAGAGTGAGGCTCGGGCGGTGATGCTTGACGGGGGCCCGACCGGAGGCCACTCACTGGCACTCACTGCTCTGCAGTTACTCCTTTAGATGTGTTTGGTAGCTTGGATCAGGGGTTGAGGACTATGGATGTCTCCTGCTTCGCCAAAAAAAATCCAGTTCCACTCGAGGCCGGTGAGGAATAACCTGGGTTGTTTGAGGAGGAGGCCTCTGTATCTATGTCAACCCAACGGCCCGTCGTGTTCAACGACCCGAGCTGTCGGAACCTTTCCGCTCCGCGCTCTGTGGGTGGAATGCACATGTGTGTGTAGGTGCGTGCGTGCCGCGTGGCTGTTGATCTTCACCGGCCCGATAACAAGCGGACCCAATAATTCCTGCGGTGCATGTGCGGTGACTGCTACAGTATACATCCCTGATGATGAAAGTGGCTCCTTGTCTCCCAGGTTCTGGGGGCTACTTCAATGCCACCTCTGTTTTCCCCCGGACAGACGAGTCCATCTTAGCCCCCCCCCCCCCCCCCCCCTTCCATTCAGAGTCAGGAAACGGCCTCGCTGCGGCCCCGGGGGGAAGAAAAGGTGCCGTATCTGATCATATCATAGCACGGCCGGGAACACACAGCGTAGGGCTTTTTATACGCCCGCCGCGGCGGTGTTGGGTTCCGCTTGGCAGGGGTCTGCGCCGGTGAGAGGGCTGATCGGCGGAGTCTATTGGCGGATTGAAGCGGCGAGGTGGTGGGGAGCTTCAGCACCGTGGATTAGTGACATCTGAGCCTCCTGGGCTGGCATCTGCCAAGACAAATAACACAGACTTAGATTGCGGGGCTTGATTGGACGGGCAGTCAAACTGTGTGTCTTTTATAAATGACTGTACGTCTGTGTCTGTTCTTTTTTTTGTGCGTGCGTGTGCGTGTGTGTGGGTGTGTGTGTGTGTGTGTGCGTGTGCGTGCTCGCGCGTGTGCACGTGCGTTTGAGCGACGGACAAAAACACTGGTTATATACCAAAACCGCACTTCCTCATCTTGTGTTCTTGAGCCAGACCACCTGTCTGTGGATCACGGTGGAACAACCGAAGGCGGCATGCTCCATAATACCCATGATTACTTGTGGTTTTTAGCCATTCAGCTCCGCACAGAAAAGATCGGCGTCGGCCTACCAGGTGCCCCTTTAGAGCTGCAGCCACTCTCACTCTCATGCTCGTGCGCACACACGCACACACACACACACACACACACACACACACACACACACTCGAGTCTGCTGTGCAGTTCTTCTGATGCCATTACAAACAATCAAGATAGCCAGAAATCTCTGCAGATCATACGGCCGATACCGTCCTTGGTGTGTGTTAGATCAAACCACATCCTTACACTTAAAGTACGATTGAGACACACACACACACACACGCACACTCGCTCATACGCGCCGCATATTTGGCAGTTGTAGCTATGTAGCTCTGAGCCTAAACTGCTCCACTTTGCAAGTTTCTACAGTAACAACGTCAGTGTCCAGTTGCACTGCCAGCTACATGTGGAGACACCAGTTAAACCTGGTAAGTGGTTCCCAGCCTCGTAAAGCGGGCAATGGCACTAGTCATTAGGCCTTCTATGACTCAGTGCGTGCACGCACGCACACGCACACACTCACGAAGTGGACAGTCCCTAGGGGAGCGAGCTCTTTCCCATGGGTTGTGTCGGTAATAGTCGCAAATAAACAGCGTCTCTAATGAAGGCTGCCAGATGTAGGCGAGCCGGGTCACCTCTCCTGGACGATTAGAGAGAGAGAGAAGGAAGGAAAGATGGATGGAAGGAAGGAAGGATGGATGGAAGAATGGAGGAACAGAAAGAAAGAGGGGCCGCCCCCCCCATAATTTCTCTTGGTAGTAATTTTGGTTTCGGTCCCTCGAGAGCCACTGCCCAAGTTTTGGATCTCGTGCGAAGCTTCTTTAATTTCAACGGCCTGTCGTTAATATTTTGCTAAGCTCCGTTTCCAAGACTTTGCCCTTTCATGTGGACGTTGAAATGGAGAGTTGCCTTTTTATATGTGTTTTTTAAATTCACTTCTGCGGTCTTAAGCATGGCACAGATATATCGATATCTGTGCCAGATATCTATAGATAGATAAAACTATCCACCGAGGAGAAATTGCGGGGAAGAAAACTGAACCCTTTTCTTGTTTTGACCGGATACTAAATCAAAACAAAGACATTTTTAGGGAGAGGTGGAGGAGAGGGGAGGTGGGGACGGAGGGAGGTAGAAGAAAGAGAGAGAGAGGTGCCTCCTTCCACCCCTCGGGCCGCACCGTCAGTGCAGACAAACAGCCAGGAAACGAGGCCGGGAGGTGGGAGGGAGCTGCAGCCAGAAGTAAATAAATAAATAAATAAAAACTCAGGGGGGAAAAAAGGACACATGCTCCACTAATACCGTTGGACTCCTCCCGCCCGCCAGCCTTTTGTCCCGACTGAGATTTATTAATACCAGACGCACCCAAAGTGAACGCTGATCCAGCTTTCTTTTTGCGTTGTTTCTTCAGTGCGGTTCGCGATCTCGAGCTGTTTCGTTTCCGTCGACAGAAGAGCCTCACGCGGAAACGGGTGAAGCAGCGGTCAGCGACGGCCAAACCCCGACGGCAAGAGGGACAGTGAGACGACCCCGATTTGAGCCCCCGTCCCACGGCGCTTTCCGGTCTTATTGGCACAATAATGGAATAAAGGCACAGCCTAATTCACAAAGCCTCTTACCGGGGATCGAAAGCGGTGTCGTGCTGATCGGCCAAAAGGTGCCGTCTCCCTCCCTCCCTCCCTCCGTTTTTTTTTTCTTTTTTTGTTTGTATACAGTGCACATGTGCAGCCTAGATATTATGCGGTTTCAAAGCCGCTATCTCTTTCTGTGCGTGTGACCCCGCCGCGATGGCAGATGGCAGATTGGCCCAACACTGCGGAAAGCCCCTTCACAAGAGCGACGCCCGGCCAAGGGTCAGATGTCAGCGCAGCATCTGCCGCGGCCCCGCGCCGCACTGGCGGGGTCCCCCCCCCCACCATCACGCATCCCATCACTGCTGCGCAAACCTGTTGCCACGGGCGACGGCGGCAGCGGTCCAGGGGAAAAGAGGGCCGGCGGAGGGGAACAGCGGTGGGGATGACGGAGCGGATAACAACAGTATCGGCCTCACCGCCGCGATAATTCCCCCGGCTCCGCCGCCGTCACGCGATACCCGACCGAGCACCTGATGTTTGCTCAGCTTCTGATTTGTGTCCCGTGTCCCCTCCGCCGCCATCTTTATTTACCTTTCTGGCGGTTCGGTTTACCTCTCTTGTTGGAGCAGCTGCTTTCGGCTTGTTTGTATTGAACGGCACTCCATAAAAGAGCCACAGAGTATCTCTTGCCTTATCCTCCCTGATGCGTCTTGGTTTTTTTTTATTTTTTTATTCTCTTGTTTTTATGGAGGCGGACCGCCGCCTCCGAAAAGATGTTTCTCGCGCCGGCGGCGTGACGGGGCCCCTCGCCAAGTCAAAGAGCAAACTGTCGGCGTCCCCCCCCCCCCGCCTCGCGTGTGCTACCGATGACTCAGAGGTCCGGTGCGAGTGCGTTTTCACAGTGCGTCCACGTGGACCCCGAGGTCGAACGTGCGGGGGCTTCATCTGTTTGTCTTTTAGGGATGGGTGCGAGACGCCGGGGCGTTTCTTTTATTTTCTATTTTTTTTTTTTTTTTTCAAACGGGGTGTGAGTTTCTTCGCGCCGCCGTGAAGCGAGGCCCGCCAGCAGGGCTTTGCGCTGAGGTTTCCCGGCAGGGGTGAGGCATCGGGGAAGAGAGTATTTTTTGGAGTAAACACCAACATTCCTCTCCAAACTGCAGCCCCTCTCCCTTGTTTTACCCCCTTTTTATGCACCCCCCACCCCCCTCCCCCGGCTCCCCTCTCTCCCACTTTAAACCCCACCACACTTCTTCCAATTTTCTATTCTCTCTTTCAGATGCCGTTGTGAGTTTTCACGGCGAGCCTATTGACGATATATTTCTTTTTCTCTTTCTTTCTCTTTCTTCAATTGCCGTCTACTTAGCCTTGAATGCGGCAAGCCACAAAGAAGAGGGGGGCGGGAGAAAAACCCAGAAACTTAGCGGCGCAGCTTGGCGTAACTTGGAGGAAAGTTTTGCGCAGTAAGCAGCAGACTTTTAAATCCCAAACTGGTGTTTTACAAATCCAGCCAAACTCTTTGAACAGAGAAGCGGGGGTGGGAAGAGGTGGTGCGTGTGCGTGTGTGCGTGTGTGCGTGTGCGCGTGCGTGCGTGTGCGCGTGCGTGTGCGCGTGTGTGCAGATCGTACATAGTTGGATCTTTGGACGGAGGAAGTTTAAAAAGGTTTTAAAAGTTTTAAAAGTCAATAGTCAAATAATTATGGGGGAAAAGGGATTGAAACCTGAGGGACCAGGCAGATATGAAGTGGTATGATCTAGAAATAAATAAATAAATATATTTTGGGGGGAGGGGAAGAGAGAAAGACAGGATGGGAGGAGAGGAAGGAGGAGGTCCAGCAGCTGAATGCGCCGCCCTCCTCCTGGAGCCGCCCGGCCTGTGGTCAGCCGTGAATGGAGAGAAAAACAATGGGCCCTCTCATCCTCTCTCTGCTTCTCTCGCTCGCTCTCTGTCACTCACCTGCTGCACTGTTGCTCGTCTTGCTTTAATGTGGACGTTCAAATGAACAGTAAGGGAAAAAAAGAATTCCACCAAAACTAGTTTTGAAGAAACCGTAGTTTAAATGGGAAATCTTTTTTTATTATATACAGCCATGATGAAAGTCGCCTCAACCAAAATTGTACATATATATACATATATATATATATATATATAAATATTTTTTTTGTGGGCCATTCTTAATTTTTTTTAATATATGAACCATTTTCAGTTTTTTATTTTATATAATGGTAATATTTAATTACATAATTTTTTTTTATCATCAAATTATCACTAATAATTATATATATTTTATGTTCCTATATTTTTTTAAATTAATATTAAATGGTTTATTTTTTCAATTTATTCCAAAATGACTCGACTTTTTAAACGGTGCATGGCTCAGTAGCTCCGGTCCCTCCATCTATTCTCTCTGGGGGTTAAGGGTGAGGACAAGCGGGAGGAGGCCGGGGGGCGAGGGGGTGTGAGGAGCAGCTGCCGTCCCTTATTAACATGCGCACCTGCTCCCGGCGGCCCTCTTCCAGCGAGCTCGTGCAGCTCCTCACGACTCCAGCACCCGCCGACACCACCGCCCTCCGCCCTCCGCCCTCCGCCGCTGTGTCTTAGCTGCCGGACTGGCCCTCTCGCTGCCGCCCCCCTAGCCAGCCCCCACCCCTCGTACAACATTTCTATGCACACTCTCACATGCGCTCCTGCTGTCCTGCAAGAGAATGGGGCAAAGGATTAGGGATGCTCAGGAATTCCTTTCGGGGCAAGTCGTCCACCATAGTGAAAAAGAAACGTGTTCAATCAGGTTGTCTGGCACGAGTGGCGGCGACAACGTGAAGGATTAGTCACAATTCAAAGGAAAACAGAGTTGTTTTTATGTTTGACTTGAATGTCGTTGCGAGTCAAACGGAGTGATCGGCATCAGAGCCTTTTAAATTGATCCAGGATTGAAAGCTGTGCAGCGGAGCAGTTGCCAGGGTCGCAAAATAAGTAGTTGGTATTTGAACTGAAACAAGACAAGACGTTCATCATGGAGCCGTTTTTCCCCTCCTGGTGGAATGAGAATCCCGCCCTGGTCCCGGGGTAGCGCTGGCTCTCACAGGAGGTAACATTCTTTGGTAGCCGAACACGTTACCACACCAAATCGTTGTTTTCACTTCTCCTATGTAGCGGGCGACCTGTTTGGATTTCCTAGCCGCAGTCTGAGCGCAGACTAATCCCCTGAGATGGAGAGACCCCGACTAAAACCACACCCGCCCTATAGGGAGGGGTGGATGGGGAGCTTGCTGGGCCCCCAGCGACACACACACACACACACACACACACACACACACACACACACACACACACACACACACACACACACACACACACACACACACACACACTGGCCCCCTGGGAATGTTAGGGGATGTGAGTGTGTAAGGCCCTCAGGGCTAATAGACTCGTTGGCTCTGGTCAGGTATTTGGGTGTCATGGTGGGTTTAGATGTCGTGGGAAGGCTTGCTTTGCCAGATTATTTGGGGAAAATTGATTCCGCAGGAAAAAGGGAGAAAATGCAACACTTTACCAGTCGTTGCAAAATTGTTGGTCACACGTGGGGGAAACGGGGAAATAAAAATCGCGTCCGATCTCTTTTTCAAACGTCCAAAGCAGAGATGAAATAAACAGGCGTCCGCGTCCGCGTCCCTGCGTGGGGTCAGGCTCTGCTTTGGGGGTCCCGAACTCCCCCCTCGAATCTTTCCTGGCTCCCGGGGGGGCTCACTACAGTCTCCCCTGTTCCCGATGTTTTGGAGAGAATCCGGTTTGTAAGAATAACGTGCACTGAGACGGAGGCACGCCGCTTTGAAGTGGCCATAATGTTAGCTCAGAGCACAGACACGGCCTTGTCCTCTGTGGATGAATGAGCGCTGACAAAAGGGCCGAAGGGAGCGGGGTTTCAGCCCCGAGAGCTGCTGGAGGGGGGGCCATGCCTGGCTTTTCCTGTTTGAACCTTTTTAGAAAGGGGAGGATTATGGGTAAGAACTCAAAACATCACAGTTTTTTTGGGGCTAGGTCTTGTAATGTGTGCACGGTGGCGGTGGGATGGGGGGTGTTTATGGGGATAAATGCCTTGTTTTTCATATATACATACAAATTGAACAGCCGGGCCCCCCCGGCGCCCCCTTCCTCCATCCCCGGCCACCCAGTGTTGTGGACAAGGCCATTGTACCTTTTTGAAGGTGATGAATATGGGAATTTGGCGGGTGGGAGGTTCCTGCCGACACACTTTCAAGGTGAATCCGCAGGGGGTCGGTCTCATCGCTCACGCGAAGCCGGGCCCTTCAGAGGGACAGTTGGTCCGCTCCATCATCACGCCGCGCCCCTGTTTGAGTGCGTAAATGTCAGTGTGGGTCAGGTGTTAGTGTAAAACAACACACAGCTGTCTGTGTGTGTGTGTGTGTGTGTGTGTGTGTGTGTGTGTGTGTGTGTGTGTGTGTATATGTGTGTGTGTGGCCCCTTTGTTGAGCCGCGCTTATCCTCAGGGGACACCCTTCAACTCTCTTCATTGTAATTGTAAATGTGTGAATCCGTCTGTGATCTGCGGCTCTCTCTCTCTCTCTCTCTCTCTCTCTCTCTCTCTCTCTCTCTCTCTCTCTCCCCCTCGACCCCCCCCCCCCTTTCTCGGGGCCTGCGTTTATGACTAAAACACAACCTGTGAGAAACATCACAGGAGCGTACACCCCCCCACCACCCCCCACCCCCTTCCTCCGCCTTCCATCTCTTCTGTTTTACGGCCTTAAACACATTGTGTGGGGAGGTGTCGCTGGAAAGACGAATGTCCCGTTGGCCGCATAGTTTCTCATGGCCGTGTTGCCCAGTTGTAAAAAAGAAAATAAAAATCTGCAGGGTGTGGACACAGCCTCCTGACCCTGAAGGTTCTTTTTTTTTTTTTGCCAGTGAGATGAGCGTTTAGTCCCCTTTTTCCATGCAGTAGTGGTATAATGGGCTGACCCCCAGCACGTCTCCTCTCCCCTGTGAGCTTTTTAATCTGCCTCGGGTTGAAAGTGACAAGGGAAATCTGGATGAGTTCATTTCTTTATGGCAGCTTTTCGTCACGTCAGTTTCCAGTGGGGATGACGATTATATGAAATTTAATTCAAGACGGTGGCGCAGACGTACGGGAAAAGCAGCTCATGTGGAATCCTGTCCTGCAAACGCTGTAATTCAAATAATGATTATGCTCTAATTTCTTTCCCAGGTGTCGTGACGGATTCGTGGGCAGCAGGTGCCAGTTCCAGGACCCGTGCGCCAACGCGCCGTGCGCCAACGGCGGCACATGCCTCGCCGTCCTGCGGGGCAATACGGTGGACTTCAGCTGCTCCTGCAGGCTGGGATTCACTGACCGCCGCTGCCTGGTGCCCGTGGACAACGCCTGCCTCAGCTCGCCGTGCCGCAATGGGGGCTCCTGCGTGCTGGACAGCCTGTGGACCTACAGCTGCCACTGTCAGCCCGGGTGGTCCGGTAAGACACACCCATATGTTCAAAGGTTTTGGGTTAAATCTGTGAGGGACCTTTGTGGCGTTTAAACGGCTGCATGTGTTGGATACCTGACAGAAGGTGAAATGAAATCTGTAACTCGACCGGCATTGGTATTAAAATGCACTCCAAATAATCCCAGCATTAAGGGCCACCTTCAGCCAATTTCACGTGCTTTCCTCTCAGTTGATCTCCAAATTGAAAATGGAAGTGTATTTGGTTATAGAACATCACATATAAGCAACATCACGGCTCATAGATAAACAAAGCCCATTATCACCAGTAGTAGGCTACTAGCTGTATTTGATTATGGGAAGTGAAAGTTGAACCTGTGTGGAGGATATTTTTAAACATGTCTCTCGTAGTCGCTCAGGACTAATGTGAGCAGCCGCCAGCTTCGGAAATCTCTCTGTACTTTCTGCCAAATGACATTTCGACAAGCTTGCAATTTTGGTCTTATGGTAGTAAAAACAGGTATTTGTCATAAATGTCATAGCTAGTCGTCGATGAACAGAGGTGGAAAGTCCGGGCTGAGAAAGTAAAATTCCACTCCAGGATTTAGAATTTTGTGGATTTACTAATTAGCATCAACCGGGAGGTCCAACGACTGAGTGAAACCAGCTAATCAGCGCCAAAACCATGGCAGGACTTTCACTTTCTGAAGCTGGAATTTTCCACCTCGGCCGATGACTAAGGAATCAGGGTATTGCAGTGCCATATAAAAACATTAAATATTGCAAAACTTTACAAAATGCAAAAAGAAATGTCGGCCGATTAATTGGGCCGATATTTGTAGATTTCTTATTTATATAATTGTCATCCAATGCCTGTGCTTGCAAGGGCGATAAACAGAAAAAGTCTGCAAACTAGTGTTAGTGTCAAATATATAGATTTTTCTATACATATCAATTCTGAATATTTTAAATGTTTTCACTACTTGTTTTCCACACCATCGATACATCGGTAGCAGCAGCACTTCCTCGTTCTCTCTTCTCTCAGACAGAGAGTCACATACACCGCTGCAGTGCCCACACAGCCCCGCCTCCTCTCAGTCACTCGCTGTCTCCATCCTCTCATTTATTTGTTATGGTGTTAACTCATTAAAGATGCAGAGTGCAGAGCCTCTGCGGCTGCTTTTGAAAGAAAACAGCAGGAGTGCTGTTTGGAAATACTATGCATTCGAGGCAAAAACTTAACTCAGAGAATTTGAGTGAACGTTTGTTTCCCCATGTTTTGTGCGGCGTCACTTTCTCCGGTTGCTTTCTGTTGCTATGGGACTTAATTGAGTAAAAACTGGATGTTTTTGTATAAATACTATAATTGTAAATAATATATCCTGCAATATATCCTGGGGGACTCTCTATTTCCCGACCAGACTTTAATATGATGCGGTTTACTATTTTATTTTTTTTATAGTTTATAATTATTTTACAAAGTTACGTTTTTTGATTACCTGTGGACATTTATTTTGTTTATACATTTTTATATTCAAAATAAGTGCACTGCAGAGACAATGCAGATAATAACATTAGTGTTACATAAATGTTCATTGACGTTCAGCAATTTTGTGTCTCATTTGTTATTATAATTAAATTGTTGTATTTTATCAGATGCAAAAAAAACAAGTAAAAAACAACAGCATGATATCTGCACGATATATTTGGAGACCACCAGTTTAAAATGAAATGGTGACACACAGCAGTGTCCGTAGCATCCACGAGAACAACACCTGGACAGACGTTCTCCCTCCCCGCCCGTAGGTATACTGTGCCAGCAAGCCGACCCCTGCGCCTCCAACCCCTGTGCCAACGGCGGCCGGTGCTCCGCCTTCGAGTCGCAATACATCTGCACCTGCCAGCCGTCCTTCTACGGCCAGACCTGCGAGCAGGACTTCAACGAGTGCGGCCAGACGCCGTCGCCCTGCAAGAACGAGGGCGTGTGCATCAACGAGGTGGGCACGTACCGCTGCCAGTGCCCCCGGGAGTTTGCCGGGAAGCAATGCGAGAGCCGCTACCTGCCCTGCAACCCCTCGCCATGCCACAGCGGAGGAACCTGCATCCAGAAGGGGGAGACCAGCTACGAGTGCTCCTGCGTGCCAGGTACCGATCCCTGACGCCGGGGCTGTTTTTGGCGTTGGTGTGCATGATATCTGGAGCATTTATAATCAACAACGACACCATACACCACGATGCTTGTATTGGGGTGGAGTGGAGAAGTGAAGGTATCTTCAAGTCGTACTCCGTATTCAGATGCCGCCGTGCAAAACTGGTGTATGGTGAGTCAAATACAGGAAGACAAAGACCTTTCATTCCAGGTCTATATTGTTATTTTGGGAGTGAATATTGAGAAAGAAAGCTAATCGAGGCTCCGGAGTGTATCGGCCACCCTGGTGTTGCAGGGGACTGCAACCAAATCTGTTTCCTGTTAAGCACGTTTCAGAACAGGAACCTTGAAAGTCTTTGTTAATGAAGCGAAAGTTCTAAGAACGTCGATAAAAAGGAAAGGTGATTTCTTTCAATACTTTAAATAGATATTACATGTTTTTGTTATTACTGTACCAATGTCTCGAGAGGGACACGGAGAGGGAGGAAAATGTTGTTGTCAACATTTAAATATGATGTCATTTGACGTGGGGCTTGGGTGTGTGTGTGTGTGTGTGTGTGTGTGTGTGTGTGTGTGTGTGTGTGTGTGTGCGGTGAGAGAGCAGGAAGGCGCTGGGCCTTATCGTGAGGAAACGGCGAAAAGACAACATCCTTTAAGCAGAGCTCTGGCCTCAGCTCTAACGTGGCTGGTTGTTTGGCTCTGTTCAGGTCTTTACGATCCATCATCAGGATCATCCCGAAGCTCGTATTCTGTGTTTATCCGCATTCGCTTCGGATTGTGCTTTTTCTTTTTTTTTTCTCTTTTTCTACTTATTTTTTTACTTCACAAAACCAAACCAACTAAAAATGGGTTCCGTACTGGCCGATATTTATCTTCACCGATACCTCAAAATCAATCATTTCACAATATTTTGGGGATCGCTGTCAGTGCTTACAGAAGAGATTTACACAGAATAAATATTTGAGAAACAATGAATTAGAACTTCTAGAACAATAAGAAGATGAGAAAATGTCACTTACTTTACCGTAATGCAGGCTTATTACTTTTTGCTATGTTACGATAACCAAATTCACGGATTTCTTGTCTCAAATCACGACAGCGATATGATATCAGTACATCATCCGGCCCCAATTTCAACTTTTGACAGCGTCTTTACACTATTCAAAATAGAAAAAAAAAAACATAAAAAACATAAAACCCAAACAACATTTATTGTTTTCCCCAGCCTCTCACGTGGTACAGTTTGGAGGCTGCCTGTTTTGGTTGCTGTTGTAGCAGTGTTGTTGGCATCGTTTGTCCGTCGTGTGTGTGTGTGTGTGTGTGTGTGTGTGTGTGTGTGTGTGTGTGTGTGTGTGTGTGTGTGTGTGTGTGTGTGTGTGTGTGTGTGTGTGTGCCTCTGTGCGCATGCGCGTGTGCGTGTGTGTGAATTTGCCCCAACCACAAATGGGTACAGTTGCCTTCTTCCGTCTAGGTTGCAGACAGTAAACCACATTTAACTGCTGAAAGGTTTCACTTCCCTCGTTTTCAGTGGGAACCTCTTTCTGAACCCAGAGGGTCCATGAGCAAGGCACTAAACCTCAGACGGTCGACCGTTCCGGGTTAAGCTCTTCGGACCTTGAACAAATCAAATGGCGGGTTTTTTCGCCCCCGTTCCTTCACCGCTATCCTCTCTCCTCCTCCCTCCAGGGTTTTCGGGAAAGCACTGCGACCAAAACATCGACGACTGCCCCGGACACGAGTGCCATAACGGAGGGACGTGCGTGGACGGGGTCAACACCTACAACTGCCAGTGCAGACCCGAATTCACAGGTCGGTGGCGACACATCACTATTAAAACCAAACCAGTGTTTTCTTTTGCATTTCGGGCTTTTATTTTTGAGTTGGAATGTTTATGCATGGCAAGTTTATTTGAGCACACTTCATAGACGAGGGCCATTCAAAACGCTTCAAGTAATAAAATCACGGGGTGAAGTACAATTCCTGATCAATACGTCTTCCCCCGGCGGACATCCCCGCAGGCCAGCTTTGCACGGAGGACGTGGACGAGTGCCAGCTGATGCCCAACGCCTGCCAGAACGGCGGCACCTGCCACAACACGTACAGCAGCTACCAGTGCGTGTGCGTGAACGGCTGGACGGGCGACGACTGCAGCGACAACATCGACGACTGCGCCAGCGCCGCCTGCCACCAGGGCTCCACCTGCCACGACCGCGTGGCGTCCTTCTACTGCGAGTGTCCCGAAGGGCGCACAGGTCAGGGCGCAGCGCCTCCTTTCGCCGACATCTCTTCTATTTCGATGCCTTCTTTCTTTCCCGCGGTGGAGCTCGCTTGATGGTTTCACATTTTGGTTCGTTCTCCCTCTGGGGTGTCACGTTGAAATTCAAGTGTTTTTTCGATAGAAGCCCCCCTTTTTCCCACTTGCACCAAAAGCCGTCACTCTCCTGGTCATGTTCCGTATCGGCATAAAATTGATTTGCATGAATTAGGGGTGGAGCCGAATCAAAACAAAGCACAAAAAGTGTGTTTTTACGAATATTTATTTCGTACTTTTTTTAAATTATTTGTTTTAGGGAAGAACAAAAAACATTCGGAAAAATGGCGACTTCGATCCGAACCTCGGCGCCCGGCTGCAAAGACGAGAAACTGAAACGCGGCCAGTCTCTACGGAGACACGTCTTTATCTCGTTGAATTAAAAAAAGATTAAAGATGCCACTCAGACCCCGAGACGTGTCTTATACAGTTAGGGGCGCGGTGCGGGGACATCGGGCACAAGCGCTTGGCTTGCCGGGAGGGGCGGGGCGGCGGGGAGCGAAGCGCTGGTCTTAGAACGAAACCGATTGTGTTGCTGAAATGAACTCCTCCATGTTGCCCTGCCTTAACCTGGATCAGCAAGTACAAAAGTACAAGTACAAAAACCCAACGACAGTGCGCTCCTCTCATTTCCGCGTCCCCAGCCACGTTGTGCCGCCGCTGACACCACTCTGGTTCCCCCTCCCCTCCGTCAGGTCTGCTGTGTCAGCTGGATGACGCCTGCATCAGCAACCCGTGTCAGAAAGGCTCCAACTGCGACACCAACCCCGTCAGCGGGAACCACCTGTGCACGTGTCCCACGGGCTACTTGGGCACCTCCTGCGACCGGGACATGGACGAGTGCTCGCTGGGTAAGAGTGGCCGCCGGGTCGTGAGTGGTCACATTGGCCCAACAGGTGGTCCAGTATTAAGAATTAAGTATTAAGAGGATGCTCCAGAGTTTTGTCTGTAGATCCATATTTTCTACTTCCCCGTGATTGTTGACCAATAAATACAATCTTCAGGTTGATTTGTTCTCCACGGGGTGTAAAGTGGTTTCCGTGGTAACGATCCTCCAGTTAGGATGGGGTCAAACTTAACTGCTGTAAAGTAAATCCTTTTTGGCTTACGATATGGCCAAATCTCTTGTCCTGACATAGGTCACTTCATATCTTGATAACGATGTACTGTATATCACCATATACAGCACGTTTTCTGAATATTAAATTGATTCATAGTTCATTTTAAAAAAACATGGTGCAGCCCGGGAAGGCGCTTGTCGGGGCTTTCAAATACACAGGAGAGGCAAAATAGCCGAATACAGTACAGTACTGTATATAAAAATCTGACGTATTTGCAGAATTCAAGATGTAAACATGAATTCACATTCATGGCCTTGAGCTAAAACGTGATCGGCAAACATAATACTGAGGCAGCTGTTATGTCTCATATTTGATATGAATAAGTCCCAAAACCCTACTTTCCTGTGTGTCCTCCTAGTAGTGTAGCGATCCCCGGCAAGACGGACGGACAATTAAAGAGCGAACACACTAACGCTAAGTGCACGTGTGGCCCCCGTTCCCCGCAGGCTCCAACCCGTGCGAGCACGCAGGCAGGTGTCTGAACACCAAAGGCTCCTTCCAGTGCAAGTGCCAGCCGGGCTACGTGGGCGCCCGCTGCGAGCTGGACGTCAACGAGTGCAAGTCCAACCCCTGCCTGAACGAGGCCACGTGCCTGGACCAGATCGGAGACTTCCAGTGCATCTGCATGCCGGGTGAGCCGCGGCCGCCGAAAAAACCTCAGATAAGCGGGGGGGGGGGGGGGGTGACCCGGCGCTCCTTCAAGAGACCTTACGTGTCTTAAATTCAGTTACGCACATTTTGACACATTCACCGTATATTTTTCTTTTTGTCAAAATAAGGCAAGATCGTCTTCACCAGAGTCGTGCCACTGAACCTCATTGAGAGAATATTAGGACATTGGCTCCATTTATTGCAATACGGCAAAGCAAGGAGGCCATGAAGCGCTTTACTTAAAAAAAAGAATGAAAGATAAAAACTGAAAGTAGTCTCTTCCAGGGGAGACAAGTGAGAGCATGTCTCTTTATTGGTGTTAACAAGGCATATTCCAAACATTCCAACACAGTTTAGACACCACGGGGCTTCACGGGTCTAAACCAAACACCACTCACTCGAGGCCAAATGGCGTCGGCCATTTTTCCGGGTCCATGGTTCTGGATTTCTCGCCCTGTGAAAAAGCCTCTGTTGCA
The DNA here is from genome assembly GCF_960531495.2 of Zeus faber. Taxonomy (NCBI): domain Eukaryota; kingdom Metazoa; phylum Chordata; class Actinopteri; order Zeiformes; family Zeidae; genus Zeus; species Zeus faber. Next base: position 6,267,724 of record NC_137203.1, read on the forward strand.
CACGTTTCGGCTTCGTCACTTTCCTCTGGCTCAGTCACTAAAAGCGGCCTCTCCAATGAACTTCCTAACACTTTTCTTCAAATTAAGAAAAAAAAAACAAAAAAAAAAAACCACACACCTCACTTTCTCTCTCTCTCTCTCTCCCTCGCTCTCTCTCTCCCTCGCTCTCTCTCTTTCTCTCTCTCGCTCTCTCTGGAATGTTTGTAACTGTGTCTCTAACCGCCCTTCCCTTGCTCCTCTTCCTCCTCCTCTCTTGGTAATTGGCCAGGCTACAAGGGGGAGTTCTGCGAGATCGATACGGACGAGTGCGCCAACAGCCCCTGCCTCAACGGCGGCAGGTGCATCGATAAGATCAACACCTACCACTGCCAGTGCCCCACAGGTGAGGCTCGGCCCGGGCGGAGGTGGGGCGGAGGCGGGGGGCGGGGGGGCGGGGGTGGTGTCTGAGGAGGCGGAGGTGGAGGAGGAGGAGGGAGCCGGGGCACGGAGGTTTATCTCTCTCTCTCCCTCTCTCTCTCTCTCTCCCTCTCCCTCTCTCTCGCTCTCTGGACGGGTGTTAATCCCAGCCCTGAGGCAGGCTTACACCATCCAGGGTAGACCCAAACGAACACAGCAGTCGAGCACTAAAATAGGAAGGAGGAGAGAGAGAGAAAAAAAAATAAAAATCTATAGGGAAAAGCTCCGAAGTTTGAACTTTTTTTTCTGAAGTCTTTTTTTTTTTTCTTCTTCTTCTTTCTCTCCCTCCGCCCTTTATCTCTTCCCCGGTCTGATGAGTGTGCAGTTTAGTAAAGCAGAAACTTAAGGACTTAAGGTTGTTTTCATTAGGAGGTTTTTCTTTTTTTTTTTTTTTTTTTTCAGCTCCAAGAATGCTGATTGTCAGACAGAAAAAGGGGGGAGATCTAATAATAGAAGAGCGCAGTGCAGATGGGGAGACCCGGTGAAACGTGCGGCCGGCTCGTCGTGCCGTGCCGCGAGTTGCCCCACCTCCCCACCCCCTCCCAAACCCCCTCCCCGAACCGCTCGCTCTTCCTGCGTCGGATTCCTTTGCAATCGCACTGTTTGTGCGAGAGGCGAGCTATTGACGCTTTGTTGGCGGTGCGGAGGAATGCAACTATTGAATAGTGGATAAAGAAGGAGAGGGAGGCGGAAAAAAAACAACAGAAAAGCAGGGTTCTACAAACTCCTGAAATCGTTTTTTTTTTTTTTTTTGGTTGTTTTTTTTTTTTTTTGGTTTTCTTTCAGCGAGGCTGTTGAAGTGGAAGTGATTCTTTTTTCTTTTTTTGGGGGGGGGGGAGCGAGAGAGAGAGAGAGAGAGAGAGAGAGAGAGAGAGAGGGAGAGACTTAGCACCCCATAACCGCCTCCCCTCCTTTGGTGTGTAAGTGTGTGCTTGAGGGGTACAGCAGGGAAGCTATGAGGGGTGGGGGGTGCTGAATGGGGCGGTGGTGAAAGTGGTTTTCTGGGGGAATGTCGGTGTGCGCGGGGGGGTGCACAGACGGTTATATCGAGGGGAGCAAAGGGGGATGCGGGACGAGGAAGAGAGAGAACCCCCCCCCCCCCCGCTTGAGATGTAAATTTGTCCCCGTTGAGGGGTCTGCCTCCCCTGCTTTCATTCCTGTACACAGCACAGCCATGGAAACCCCGCTGGGAGCCATTGAAATGTTTGATTCCGAGCGACTGGAGCTAAATCCCTCTTTTGGTTGCTGAGGTGTAGGGTTTTACCCCACCACACGAGTGCGCGTGTGCGCGTGCGCCTGCGTGTGCGTGTGTGCGTGCGCGTCTCTGTTTGTGCAGTGCATTACGACCCGTGTGTCATGTGGGGGACGACTGGAATGGACTGCCAAGAGTCTCAACGTGTCGATGTTTCTTCACCACGGGTGTTACTTCAATTGTCATCCAGCCTAATGTTGACATTAAGATTTAACACCTGGGACACCAATCTGAGAAGATTTGTTCTTTTCAGATATGTGTGATTTAGTGTCTATACTACAGTTGTAATATTGTGTAGCTCCCCCTCATGCTGCCAAAACAGCTGTGACCCGTGGAGGCATGGACTCCACCAGACCTCTGAAGGTGTCCTGCGGCATCTGGCACCAAGACGTTAGCAGCAGATCCTTTTAAGTCCTGGAAGTTGTGAGGTGGTGCCCCCATGGATCGGGCTTGTTGTTCCAGCACATCCCACAGATGCTCCATCGGGTCGGACCCTAACCCCGCCCATCCACATGATGTAGAAGAAAAGGTGATTCATCAGACCAGGCCACCTTCTTCCATTGCTCCATGGTCCAGTTCTGATGCTCACGTGTCCATTGTAGGAGCTTTCAGAGGTGGACAAGGGGTCAGCATGGACACTCTGACCGCTCCCAAACGCAGCAAGCTGTGATGCACTGTGTGTTCTGACACCTTTCTATCATAGCAGCATTAACTTTATCAACAGTTTGTGCAACAGTTGCTCTTCTGTGGGATTGGACCAGACGGGTCAGATTTCGCTCTCCATGGGCACCAATGAGCACAGGGGCGCACATGTCCCTGGCGCCGGTTCACCGGTTGTTCTTCCTCTGAGCACTTTTGGTAGGTAGTAACCACTGCATACCAGGAACACCCCACAAGACCTGTGGTTTTGGAGATGCTCTGACCCAGTCTCAGAGCATCACAATGTGCTCCTTGTCAAAGTGGCTCAGATCCCTATGCTTAGGCTGCCAACTCATCAATTTCACGAACTGACTGTTCACTTGCTGCCTCATATATCCCACCCCTTGACAGGTGCCACTGGAACCAGATGATCAATGTTATTCACTTCACCTGTCACTGCTTTTAATGTTGTGGCTGATCGGTGTGTATAGGTACATTCTCTAATGGTGCTAATGTCTTGTAAATGAAATAACAGTGAATTTGAGCTAATGATCGTTTTGAGATTGAGTCTTAGACAGTTTAAAAGTTTGAATTGCTGATATTCCTGATTTGCTTGATTTTGGGTACTTTTGTCTGATGTGTC
>NC_137203.1:6273213-6363213 GCF_960531495.2 Zeus faber
ATCTGGGAAGGCTTTTATTGTCAGATATGATTTACTCCAGACATTCTCTAACGGCACAAATGTCTTGTCAATGAACTAACTGCGAAGTTGAACCATTTTGCTGAGGGCCCCCTGGAGCGTCATGAAGGACCCCCGGGCGGGCCCCCCGTGGAGAGCCGCCGATCTCACAAGATTCACCCATCGGAAGTTGACACAAATCCTCTCTTCTCCCAGGCGTCAACTGCGAAATCAACATCGACGACTGCAAGAGCAACCCCTGCGACTATGGCACCTGCATCGACAAGATCAACGGTTACGAATGTGCCTGCGAGCCCGGCTACACCGGTGAGTTTTCTCCGGGGGGGGGGGGGGGGGACTTGCTGGCGCCGAGGGTTTCCCGAGAGCTTGACGAAAAAAAAAAGAACCGAAAAGGCGGGACGGGAACAACGTCGTCGGTAAACTAAACGTGAAGCCAAGTGCGACGAAAGGCACCTGAGAAGGAGGTTCGTCGCTGTTGGAGGCGTCCGATCAGGCCACGTCTGGACGCCTTGCTGCTCCCAAGGTTCTCTGTTCCAGGTCGCGTTTACTAACCTTCCCCCTGTGCGTCCTCAGCCGTCGTCGCTCAACCGCCGTGAAACGCGAGTACCCTTTTTTTTTTTTTTTAAAGGGTTGCACCATCCGCCACCACGCCCTCAGCGTCGGGCCCCGGGGCCGCCATCGCCATCCAATCCTTTTCAGGGAGTGCAATCTGAAGACGGGGCGACGCGGCGCGCTGGAATCGACTGATTTATGTCAGGCTAAACGTGTCGCCTTCGCGAGGCCTCTCAGGTGACCGTGAGACAAAGCCGGTTTGGGGGCAGGCGGGCGGAGGAAGGGTGGGGAGATAAAGGTACGGGGACAGGACTGTGGGCCTGAAGGTGGGGGTGTGTGTGTGTGTGTGTGTGTGTGTGAGGGGGGGGGACAGATGGTGGGCGAGTAAGCACACTCCTCTGGGCCCTCGACCGGTGTCACTTTCCTGCCCCTCCCTGTCCCCAACCTGCCGTCGGTAGTACACGCAAGCTGCCCCGACCACAGAGAGACACACACACACACACACACACACACACACACACACACACACACACACACACACACAAGTCACTGGGGAGTTTCGCCGAAAGAAAAGATCGCCTGAAAGATTCCTGAAAGTGGAGCTTTTAAAAGGTTGCGATCTGGTCCCTGCTTTGCAGCTAAATGGGAGGCCTTTATGCCATGCGTGGCACCGGCCTGAATGCCATCGACGCTTCAAGTGACCGACAAAGGGCGACTCAAAAACACTTAACATTTTGGGGAATTAATACACACTTCTACTGTGACACGCAGGCCGGGGTGTGTGTGTGGCGGGTTCGGTCATTTCGCGAGTGAACAATCCGTCAGCCCCAAACTACCGATCCAAGTGCTGATCAGCTGTTAAAAAAAAAAAATACAGTTACTTAAAGTGGCGATCCAAATCAGTTTTGTGGTGGATTACAAATCTCAAATTTTCTCAGAAGTTTTCCTTCTTCTGATCAAAATTGTGGCTGTTCTTCCTCGGTCACGTGGGGCGGTGGGGATATCTTTTCATCTGAGAGCGCTCTTCTGTTTTTGGCGCCAGGTTTATGAAATTCACCTCGGCTGCCGTTCCCAATGTTTGCACCCTTGCCGGGAAAGGGTGGACCCGGCCACCAGCGACGAAAACAGCATGTAGCGGAGCACGTGGGCATAACGCAAATGCTGTTTCCTAAAAAGCGACAGCTGAACCCTAACCCTAAAATATGGCATCTTTTTTTAAACAAAACAATCGTACGAATTACCACTTTAATATAATAACAATGAAGTGGCCTCGGCCTTGGTACCGTAGCACACCCCTCTGAACCTCCGTGACTCTGCAGGTATGATGTGCAACATCAACATCAACGAGTGCGCCGACAACCCGTGCCACAACGGCGGCACCTGCATCGACGGCATCAACGGCTTCACCTGCGTGTGCCCGGAGGGTTACCACGACGACACCTGCTTCTCCCAGGTCAACGAGTGCCTCAGCAGCCCCTGCATCCACGGGCACTGCGAGGACAAGGTCAACGGGTGAGTCGAGGCATCGAGCCGACTTTTTAACCCGATCGTGTTTTAACTCTGAATCGAGGTTTGACACAAAACTTTTAACACGTAACCGCGGGTGTGGGATTTGAGTTTCTAAATATAAGTTTGATCACATTTAGAGACTCAGATCTTTCCAACCCATTTTTCTAACCGGGCATTCAGTGAATTGGACTGGATTCATTTGCACTTCAAAGCCTCGCGGAACTCTTGTTAAAGAACGAACGACGTGAAGACGACTAAATGTGAAATGCAATAAGGTACAAGCGGCTCGTTCTGCGCCCTGGTGATTTGTCTTCTCAGCATTTCTCTTTGTCCGTGTTTTGAAGCCGACGCGTGAATCAACTTCACTCCTATAATTGTTTTCTCCCCGCAGCTACAAGTGCCTGTGCGACTCGGGCTGGAGCGGCAAAAACTGCGACATCAACAACAACGAGTGCGAATCCAACCCGTGCATGAACGGAGGAACCTGCAAGGACATGACCAGCGGATACATCTGCACCTGCCGCATGGGCTTCACCGGTCAGTTGCTCCGCCGCGCGCGTCCCTAAGCTACGCCACTAAGCTACGCCCGAGCAATATAGAACGTAACTTTAATGCCCTGAAGTTACTCTGCATTTTGGATCGGCGGTTCTCTCGCCTCTCCACATCCCGGAGAATCGGTTTGATTGCGTATTTGACCACAGACGGCGTTTGATGGGATTTTGTCTTTGGGAGCCCCGATCTGTGAAACCAGCATCAAAACAGTCATTATTATACTGTGGTGTGTGGATGGGATGGTTTGAGCAGCCACACCTGACACTCATTGGTTGGGCTTATATACAATAAACTGGTGTCCACAACTCCTCGTCGTCGGGTTGTAGACACCAGTTTATTGTAGAGAGGAGGCTAGGTGGAATTATCACAGATGGATTATTATAGATTATTACAGATGGAACACGTCATGACAGGGCTCCTATCCTGAGTGAGTGTGAGTGTGACCAATGAGCAACAGGTATGCAGCCACCCTGACCCAATCACCTGGATCCAGGTCAGGTGTGGCCGCTCAAACCATCACATCTCCACGCCGTATATACATTCTCTAATGGTGCAAATGTCTTGTCAATGGAGTAATGGTGAAGTTGAACGATGAATCATGACGCTGGGGACCCTCTGGGACCTCCTGAAGGAACCCCACATTGAAAACCGCTGCTCATAATTATGTGTGTTTTCTATGTTGTCCGTTCCCACAGGGCCAAGCTGCCAGACCAACATAAACGAATGTGCCTCCAACCCCTGCCTGAACCAGGGAACGTGCATCGACGACGTGGCAGGCTACAAGTGCAACTGCGTTCTACCTTACACCGGTACCAAAATATTATTCAAAGCGCTGGATCTTCTTGTTATGTCCGCTTGGTTGTTGTGGCGCTTCCTGGCCCCTGGGAGACTTTCCAGGCCCAGCGTCCTCCAGGTCCCTGCGCACTGTGGGGGAAGGAGACGTGCCCTGGTTGGACGGAGCTCTGGAATGGAGTTCAGCGGCAAGGCTTCCTCGGGTCTTTAAAGTCACTGTTCCCCCGAGTGACCCCTGTCCTCCATGACGCTTCACGTCAAACGTCCCCGATAACGCAGAAGAAAAATATTTCACCCCCTCTGACCTCCCCTGTCCACTCCCTTCTTTTTTTTATTTGAGATGGCAGAAATTGATGCAATGCTTTCGGGGTCAGCTGTTCATTTTGGCTTGAGTGGTTTTTGGAAAGATTTTGGGGAAGGAAAAAAAATGCTGGATGCTGGAGTAATAAAGCGTTGTCGTTGGTGACGGGGTGGGAACAGGAGCTTGACACATTTCCTGTTTGCCTGCTTCCTGTCTCACAGAACAGCAAATGGCTTGACAATGGCCGGAAGCTGGAGCCGACTTCCTGTTGGAGCTGCGTGTTGTGGAAGCAGATAGGGAAACGCAGGCAGCGAGCACAGAGAGAGAGAGAGAGAGAGAGAGAGAGAGAGAGAGAGAGAGAGAGAGAGAAAAGAGGCCTGTGTCGCCAGAATCCTCAGATAGCACTGATTGAATGATGGTCCAATGCCCATTGGAGGCACTATCTGTGGGCCGGGTTATCTGTGGGCTCACGGCTTCCACAACTCCTGAAAACAATAATATTGATCAGTTTGAAATGTTTTTTTTCTGTGTGTGTGTGTGTGTGTGTGTGTGTGTGTGTGTGTGTGTGTGTGTGTGTGTGTGTGTGTGTGTGTGTGTGTGTGTGTGTGTGTAGGGGAAAACTGTGAGACCCTGCTGGCCCCCTGCAGTCCAAAGCCTTGTAAAAATGGAGGCGTGTGTAAGGAGTCGGACGACTACGAGAGCTTCTCCTGTGTGTGTCCTGAAGGATGGCAAGGTACAGTCTGGGAAAGCGGTCGTTGAAGGAGGCCAGTGTTTCAACCTGAACCTCGTCTGTCTTATCACTGGGGGTCAAGTCGGTTGACCCCAGCGCGATCGGCATCAGAATCCAGGAACAACGGGGCAATCGCAGACGCCAAAGAATGTGGTCGCGATTGCCCCATCGTTCCCCAATGTATTGCAGCTCCCTTTGTATACCTGTACGTACGCCTTCCGGGAACTCACCGTCCTTCCCTCTCCTCAACCTCCCTCAGGTCAGAAATGTGAAGTGGACATCGACGAGTGTGTGAAAAAGCCCTGTCGCAACGGAGCCGCCTGCCTGAACGCCATGGGCGGCTACAGCTGCCGCTGCAAACCGGGCTACACCGGGAACAACTGCGAGACGGACGTGGATGACTGCAAACCCAGTGAGTTGTACCATCCGGGTCCCGGACCCGCTCGTCAAAACTCTCAGGGTTTATCTTCATCGTAAAATCGGAGGCAACGATGACGACCGAGGCCTTCTTTTCTCTTCGCGCCGCCAGACCCCTGCAGCAACGGGGGCTTCTGCAAGGACGAGGTGAACGGCTTCCTGTGCACGTGCCTGCCCGGGTTCCGGGGCACCAAGTGCGAGGAGGACATCAACGAGTGCGAGAGCAACCCGTGCAAGAACGGCGCCAACTGCACCGACTGCGTCAACAGCTACACCTGCACCTGCCCGCCGGGCTTCAGCGGAATCCACTGCGAGAACAACACCCCGGACTGCACGGAGAGGTACGGACCAGGGGGCCCTGGATTTACTTCAGTATTGTGTCCCAGCATCAACGTCTCTTCTCTTGGAAGTAGTTATTAAAGCCTGTTTCCTTGTCCACTTCTGCCCCCTGTGGTGAAACATTGTATTGCACGGAAGTGACACACAGCACCTCCTCTCCTCCTGCGTTGTCTGACTTTGTACTAAATCTTAATTCTTCGTGTTTTTCAAAGAGTGGGAATCAAGTTGCGGACAACTTTTCAAACAATTCATGGAGATTTGCTTTCGCCGATCATTGGTAGTAGGCCTCCTTTTCCAAATTGTAGGTTGTCAGTCGTGGTGACTGACAGCCAGAGAGAGCTCTCCCAACGGGCTCCCGTCACACCTGTCACAATCATCAAACCTGTACTGAAGACTCTTGATAACACTGAACATTTTTAATATTGTGTTATTGGTCAGACTAGATAATTATAAAAAAAAGAATAATAATAATAATAACCTTTATTTCTATAGCACCTTTCATACCCAACATGTAACTCAAAGTGCTTTACATTAAAAGGAGGCCATCAGATGCATACATGATACATGATAAAGATTATATTCAGTCTGTGACCACCCCACACTAACAGACTGAGGTAAAACTGCCGTGATTTGGTTCTGACATTTTTCTATCAATTATCGTCTGGTGTCAGGTTGGAGTCATCTCCTCGCTACCCTCTCCTTTTTCAATGTACCGATCGGCCATTTTATTCCTATTCTCTGCTCTCCGTGCAGCTCCTGCTTCAACGGCGGCACGTGCATGGACGGGATCAACACCTTCACGTGCCTGTGCCCGGCGGGCTTCACCGGCAGCTACTGCCAGCACGACATCAACGAGTGCGACTCCAAGCCCTGCCTGAACGGAGGCACCTGCCAGGACAGCTACGGCACCTACAAGTGCATGTGTCCCCACGGCTACATGGGAGTCAACTGCCAGGTGGGGGCTGGCGGCGAGGCTGGTTATATATTTTGTTAAAAACAAAATATATAACCAAAATCATAAATAAATACTTTTCAGTTCATCAATATGTTTCCCCATTCTTGATATTGCTCTCAGTATTAAAATATGGGTTAATAACGTATCAATCATCATCAATCAACAATCAACATCACTTTCACTCAATTATAAAAGTCTTGGAAACCAACAACAGATGCATGGTTGCCAACCTGGCAACCACTTCTAAAAGTGAATTGTTTTTTTTCTTTGTTTTTTTTTTCAATTTTCTGTCTAACAGATCTTATTTAATTATACTATATCTAATTATAATTTATATCCGTATAAATGACATTTATGTTTAATTTTTGTTGTTATTGCATTACTGACGTCTTACTGTGGTTTATGTGTCTTACCTGTCTGACCGGCATGTTTCTGTGTGTGTTTCTCCTGGTCCCCCCAAAAGAACCTGGTGCGCTGGTGCGACTCCTTTCCCTGTAAGAACGGCGGGACGTGCTGGCAGACGGGCACGGCCTACAGCTGCGAGTGCCAGACGGGCTGGACGGGCCTGTACTGCGACGTGCCCAGCGTGTCCTGCGAGGTGGCGGCCAAGCAGAGAGGTAACCGGCGGGCAAACCTGCGGGTCACCAAAAAGCATTCAACCCATCCATCCACCTCCTTAAACCTGCACCGATCAGCACTGCGCGGCAACAGAACATGCGAAGCGACATTGCCGTTCATGTTTTAATTCAGACTAGGAAGATTAAGGATTGTCATTGGGAAAGAAAGGCAAAAATATACAAGGTTTGATTGTATTTATATACAAAATTGGTCTAGTCTTACTCGAACAGCAATAAAAAGATCTTAAATTGAAGAAAATCTATGATACCTGCAGATACCACCGATTCCTTTACACCGGGCTGTTCCACCGCGTCTCCACCGTCGCGCGCCCGCCTAAAGGGAAGTTCCACCACAAAGCTCTTCAAACCCCATTTAATCGGCTCCAGGCGTCGCTGGTTTAATCTTCCTTTGTGGCTGTGCCGAGTCGATCTCCCTCAAAGTGACGACGCGTGGATCGAAACGTGAAACGCGTTAAGATTGGGGTTTTTAAAGCTTATTGTGCGGAAATCACCGGGTGTCGTGACATTTCACTGCATCTTGAATCTTGATCCGTCACTGTACCTCCGTGCGCAGGCGTGGACGTGCTCCACCTGTGCCGCAACTCGGGGCAGTGTCTGGACGCGGGGAACACCCACTACTGCCACTGCCAAGTGGGCTACACGGGCAGCTACTGCGAGGAGCAGGTGGACGAGTGCACCCCCAACCCCTGCCAGAACGGGGCCACCTGCAACGACTTCCTGGGAGGATACTCCTGCAAGGTAGGACCGGGCCGGGGGTCGAAGGTCAGCCGAGGGGTTTCAAGAGATTCCCAGTAGCTGGTCATGTGTTCTGTAAGGATGTCCTCCCATGCTATCCCCCCTTTACTATCGAAAAATAATAATCTGTAACTCTGCTAACGTTAGGTTTTTCTAAAAATGAAGTTTTAATCACGTGATCAAGGGGAGTGTAGAGGTATAGAGTCCTTGTTTGGTATATTCTACCAAATGTTGTTTAAAATGTTCAGATTAAATGTGAGCTGCTGTTTGAAAACTTTGTTTAATGAGGGAATTAACCTGGAGAACGGTTCTTTCTGTTTACAAAACAATTTTTAAAAGTTCATGAGAGAATGATTATTGCATGTGGTGCTGCATTGCATAGGTGGTTTTGGCCCGCAGGTCTCATTTATTTGAATTTTATTAGAATTTAATACAAACTAACTAGTACCTATCAAGATAAGTTGTTATATCCAGGGAAATAAAAGTATAATAGATGAATTTGGTACATAAAAAAAAAGCCCTCCCAGGTAAAATGTTGAGGCATACAGCATATTGTTCTTTCTTTCTTTCTTTCTCTTTCTTTTTCTTTCTTTCTTCGTTTTTTGTTTTTTGTTTCTTTCTTTCTTTCATTCTTTGTTTGTTTGTTTGTTTCTTTCTTTCATTCTTTGTTTGTTTGTTTGTTTCTTTCATTCATTCTTTGTTTCTTTCTTTGTTGTTTCTTTCTTTCTTGTTCCCCACACCAGTGGGTGGACTAATGAAGAGGTTAGTTTGTAGATGATCACGCATGTTAATCTCTCCTGGAGTGCAGGATGTGGCACCCTGAACAGCCAGGTAAACAACAAGAAGCTGCCATCGATTTACTCTCCCACTCACTTCTCTCTCTCTCTCTCTCTCTTTTTCTCCCTCCCTCTCCCTTCTGACTCCTGATCTGCCATCTCAACCCTTCCCTCTCTACCTCTGTTCCTCCTCTGTTTCTCCCCTTTTCCTTCTCTCTCCCCCCTCTCTCCTCCCCCCCACCTCTCCCCTTCTCTCCCCCCTCCCTCTCTCTCTCTTTCTCTCTCTCCATCCTCTCTTTCACTCACTCCTTTCCCTCTCCTCTCTCCCTCTCTATGCCCCCCCTCTCTCCTTCCCTCCCTACCTCTCCCCGTCCCTCTCCTTCCCGCTCTCCCTCGCCTCTCTCTCTCTCTACCGCCCATCTCCCCCATCCCTCTCTCTTTTCCCCGGACACTCTCCCGCTCCACTCTCTCTCTCTCCCCCTCTCCCTCTCCCAGTGTATGCCAGGCTACGTGGGGACCAACTGCTCGGATGAGATCAATGAGTGCTTCTCGCAGCCGTGCCAGAACGGGGGCACCTGCATTGACCTGATCAATACCTACAAATGCTCCTGTCCCCGGGGGACGCAAGGTCAGCGGACCCCACGCACACTCCTCCGCAGACCCCCCCCCCCCCCCCCCACCTTATCCCATCCCATCCCACTCTCTCCATCCCCTCTTCCTCCGCGCTCCACGCTTCATTAATTAGGGCTTAACAGCGCCCAGGGCTTGTCTGAAAACTCCCACTCTCCTCTCCCCAACTTGTCCAAAGCACCATTGATTTTACCTTGGATATGAGGTGGAGGGGGAGCCCCCTTGGTTTGGTTAAAAAAGGGGCCGGTAGAGCCGGGCGCTTCCCCGAGTATCTGGTGTTGGTGGAAAAAAAAAAAAAAAAAAGATATCCGGTTAGTATAGTTCTATATTAAGACCTCCTTGTAAAACCTCATAAAATAACGTAGGCATTCTGAATCACCAGGGGAAAATAAAGGGACAAAAGAAAACCAATAAAAGGATAAAGGAAGCTCAAAATCTGGAAGTGAGCGGGTTGGTTGCGAAAGAGTATGCTCAGTTTAAACACAACTTTAATATAATTTTTTTTTAAGTTTAAAGGCAGAAAGGTAACTTCCTTTGATTTTTACTCAAAATGCCTTTTGTCTTACACTGAAACGAAAAACAAGTTGATGGATCAACTTAAGAATGTGAAAAAAAAAATTTGGGGGGTTTGTTTCAGTAAAATCTACAAATTCAGGTTAAAAAAAAATTGGTTTTACAAACTGAAATTGTCTTTTATAATTAAATTAAGTAAAACCAAATATAATTATACTACATATTTTTTGTAAAATTTCTGTAAATTGAAAAAGGTTCATTCTTTTCTTTTTTTACCATGGTTTTTTCGTCAGTGCATCTAAATAAACTGTCCTCCCCTCAGGCGTGCACTGCGAGATCAACATGGACGACTGCACCCCGTCCACCGACCCCGTCACCAACGAGCCCAAGTGCTTCAACAGGGGCACGTGCGTGGACCGCGTGGGGGGCTACCACTGCACCTGCTTGGCGGGCTACGTGGGCGAGCGCTGCGAGGGCGACGTCAACGAGTGCCTGTCCAACCCCTGCGACCCCCGCGGCACGCACAACTGCATCCAGCTCACCAACAACTACCGCTGCGAGTGCCGCACGGGCTACACCGGTAAGCACCCAAACTGACCAGAGGGGGGCGGGCGGCTACCTGGGGTGGGCCGTTGAGGTCAGGCTCGGCCGGGCAGCGCCCCCCAATATTTAAAACACGTGCCTTTGCCCTGCCCCCCCCCCCAATTAGAACTGAACCGTCAGCTGGTGCCTGAATTTTGCGTTTTCCTGAAAATGAATAGACATTTTTCACCATAAATTGATGGCGAAGGCACAAATTGCTGTGTAGAAAATGCAGGAAATGAAGCTCTAATTTTCCTGCGGTTTCCCCCCCGCTTTGTCATTCAGCCTGGATCTGTGCTTTGACATGTTGATGATGATTCATGACTTAGAAGGGTTTGCTCACAGATGTACTGTAGGTGGATCCAAACAGGACAGACTCACTTTGTCTTGTGTGTGGAAACTTGGCGTCGCTCACAGAGGCGTAGAACTCGGGCAGGAGTGGATGCCTCAAACTTGCCTCTGACCGTAGAGTCGCGGAAACGTTGACACTTTATATTTGCTTACCACACAAACATGTCAATAATAAATCCTGCTCTTCTGTGACGGGGAGACTTTCTCAGGCACTTGAGGCTCCGCAGAGCCATCGATACGTCTTTAAATGAAAGCAGGGGTCCTAAAACTACGGGCCCAGACGCTACATCCGGCCTGCCACACAATTGAATGCGGCCCCGCCACATGCTGAGAACATAGAGAATTAAATATAATTCATTTTTTATTAATTATGATGACGTGTCTATTTTTAAACAGACGCAAGAAAAACAGCATTGATATGCATGTCTTTGGAGAACGTTGAGAAAAATAATAAACAAAACAAACAAATTAATAAAATGAATAAACATGTTATTATGCAATTCACGAATGCGCTGGGTTAAAAAAGAAAGAAAGATAAACGTAACACCCTGGCCAGTGGCGCCCCACTTGAGTGTGAGACCCCAGCATTAAAGTGTCCCTGTTGCTCCCCAGGCCAGCGCTGCGACACAGTGTTTGACGGCTGTAAGGGTCGGCCCTGTCGTAACGGAGGAACCTGCGCCGTAGCGAGCAACACTCCCCACGGCTTCATCTGCAAATGTCCTCCTGTGAGTGTCCTCCCGCGCATGCATGAAACCCAATGAATTACAACACTTATATATTCAAATATACATCAGTTGTTACTCTACAGAAGAGCGTGTTTCAAGTATCTGTTCTCAATTAAGTGCTGAGATTTTCAAGTTTTACTCCACTACTTTTTTAAGTTAATCTCTACTTTTTACTCCGTTTCTACATACTTACTAAATAATTAGTACATTTGTTAAATTAATAAATTATTCATTAGGTACATATCCTTGTGAATTACTAAGCAGCAACGATACTATATTTTTTTGTAAATTGTAATGCATCTGCAGCAAACATGCCATATTTTAGGCTACTTTTAATACTCTAAGTACATAAAGTACTTATATAATTTTACTTAAGTTGCTTAAGGTACTAAAGGTATTTGTACTTTTAAGTAAAGGTACCAAGTAATCTGAGTACTTCTTCCACCATACATTATACAGAATGTTTGTGTGTATACAATGTATATATATATATATATATATATATATATATATATATATATATATATATATATATATACATACACACCCACATAAATAAATAACAATTTCCAATGATTCAATTATTGTAACTCTGTGATCTCCTTCAGGGTTTCACCGGCTCCTCGTGTGAGAACGACGCCATGGCCTGCGGGAGCCTCCACTGCCGCAACGGGGGCACGTGCATCTCGGGCCACAAGAGCCCCAAGTGCCTGTGCACGCCGGCCTTCACGGGCCCCGAGTGCCAGTACCCCACCGACAGCCCCTGCAACTCCGACCCCTGCTATAACGGCGGGACCTGCGAGTACACGTTGGAGGCGCCGTTCTACCACTGCGTCTGCCCGAACAATTTCAACGGCCTGCGCTGCCACATCCTGGACTACGGCTTCCCCGGCGGCTTGGGCCGCGACATCCTGCTGCCGTCCGAGGTGGAGGTGAGCTGCGAGATCCCGCAGTGCGCCGAGCGCCGCCTCAACAAGTACTGCGACATGCAGTGCAACAACCACGCCTGCAGCTGGGACGGCGGCGACTGCTCGCTCAACTTCAGTGACCCGTGGCAGAACTGCTCGGCAGCGCTGCAGTGCTGGCGCTACTTCAACGACGGCAAGTGCGACGCGCAGTGCGACAACGGCGGGTGCCTCTACGACGGCTTCGACTGCCAGAACCTGGAGGGGCAGTGCAAGTAAGTGGCGCCTCCTCTGGGGGGATTCATGGGTGTTGAAGGATTTTCACATTTCTCTGACTTCAGCCGGCCTGTAAGTGTCACCCTGGGGATGGAAAATACCCGCATGCCGTGCACGCCGTCACGGGGCCCTGTTCTGCTGTGCTCCGCCCCTCAGCCCGCTGTACGACCAGTACTGCAAGGACCACTACGCGGACGGACACTGCGACCAGGGCTGCAACAACGCAGAGTGCGAGTGGGACGGCCTGGACTGCGCCAACTACATGCCCGAGAAGCTGGTGGTGGGGCAGCTGATGCTGGTGGTGCAAATTGTGCCCGAGCAGCTCCTCAACAACTCCTTCGGCTTCCTGCGCGACCTGAGCCGCGTCCTCCACACCAACGTGGTGTTTCGGAAGGACCCGCAGGGCAACACCATGGTCTACCCCTACTACGGCAACGAGCAGGAGCTGAAGAAGCACAGGCGCTCGGTGGACGTCCCCGGGGAGGCGGGCGGCCCGGCGAAGAGGGGCCCGGCGGAGGCGGCGGGAGGGATCAGGCGGAGGCGAAGGGAGCTCGACCACATGCAGATCAAGGGGTGAGTTCAGAGTGGAACATCGTCTTCAAGAAATGGAGGATTCACAGGGTTTGAGTACCATGAAAAGTTTTGGCAATATTGGACCCCATGTGACCGGTCAAACCGGTCAGAATACCTTAAACAGGGGTCAACCTAATCCCAGCTAGACACACCAAGCGGACCTCCCCAAATGAAACAGGAGGGAACGTACCATATATAGGGACATAGCCAAACCAAAATAGACACACGAGGGGTGAAACAAATTTTTTTTTTCTATTATTCTCATAGGTGCGAATGCACTTAACACACTCACACACACACACACACACACAGACCCATCCAGAAAGGCCCCTAATTGGGAGATTGGGAGCCCACCTGAGCACAGTGTCAACAGCGCCCCAGGCGGGAATCGAACCCAGGACCTTCTTGCTGTGAGGCAGCAGTGAGCCACCGTGCCAATAAATTCAAAATAAGAACAAAACATTCATCTATAAAAAGGGATTATTGTTAAAGTTAATACAAAATAAACCACCCCCCATGAGTTTGAACTGAATGGACTATTCCACAGCTTGTTAAGAACTGCAGCTGTGGACGTGTTGTCCGTTCTAGAGAGCAGGGGTAACTAACTTAAATGCCAGCAATAAAACATGTGTTATATGAAACAAAACCTCTGTGTCACTAGTATTCGGGTGTAAAAAGATAAGTTATTACAAAAATAGGGAAAATATAGAGCCAGTTTGAACTTAGACTGTGTGGGCGTGGTAGCTTCCATCACGTTACCCAAAGCTCTGCAAGTCAAGAACAAGGTTCTATTGATTTGTAAGATTCCACAATCATATCTTTCCATCCTTCCATTTTTCTTAAACAATGTCTAAAAATGTGAATTTGGGGCCGAATTTTTTTTGTCCGTCCAAATTTTTATATTTTTTTATGGTCTTATCAATACATTTTCTTCATAAGGTGGAGGACTACGCTATTACAGCATAGTGGTTTGAAAAAAGATAATTAAGTTGTCAACTAAAACTCCATGATGATGGTGACAGCCACAGGCGGAGGAACTGGCATTCCAGTGACATAACGGCCACCGCCCACCGACCATTTCTGCCCAAAAAAAGTCAAAAGACGGACCGGCCCTTCTGGCCTGTCGGCCCAGCTGCACGCTCCCGGTGGCCGGTCCCTCCCTGCTTTCCACCCGTTGAGTCTTTTTTTTTTTTTTTTTTTTAAACAAGACCTCTCCGCACTCTCTCCCCAGCTCCATCGTGCATCTGGAGATCGACAACCGCCACTGTTTCCAGCAGTCCTCCGAGTGTTTCCAGAGCACCAGTGACGTGGCGGCCTTCCTGGGGGCCCTCGCCTCCAGCGGCAAACTCAAGGTCCCCTACATCATCGAGGCCATTCACAGTGAGTTCCGGAGTTGTACGGAGTACATGTCTCAAAGGGAAGGAGGCGGTAACTAAAGAAACACTGATTTAAATAAAACCTCCGTGGAACACTCCAGCAGGGAGACTGGTGACCGGTAGAATTTGACGGCAGCGCCAATCTGCGCACGCAGGGTTTTTACTAAACTGGCAACAAAAAGGCTGCTGGCCAAACATAGAACAGAAATATGAAGTAAAAGTAATCACCCGTCTCTGTTTCTCGTTGGTCGCTCTCTGGTCCGCAGGCGTTTCTGCCTCCTGCACCACGCAGCCCTCACTGAAAGAAAACGGACCGGATGTGACCCGCGGGCCCCCGATCCGTCGCGGGCGCGCCCCCCCATGAGCCCCCCCAAGACAGCGTTGTCGTAAGGGGTAATCGGGAGCGTAAACTGGAATTTGGGGGGCCAACCAGCGAGGTGCCAAGCGGGGTCAGATGAAGTTAATTATGTTGACGTTTATACAAGCTTCAACTCAAGACGCACACACCTGCGTACACGCTGCGGTACCACAATTTGGGAGAAGAACAAACCTCAACACAAATCTGCAAAGATTTTACCTAATTTAGAAAAAGCCACATCGCCAATTTGACTTAATTTTAATGTATTTTTATTGACAATCTTTTATGTAATTAATAATTTGTATAAACTATCAATTATCAAATGACTAAAATATGACTGAAACAAATATGCATTCTCGTCAAACGTCTTTGAGAGAAACTGAATCTCGCTCGTCTGTTAAAATGAGGATATTTGTGTGAATTCAGATGAATAAATGCGCGAATGGAAAAAGTCAAAAATGCACCGTTCTTTCTGCTTTTAACTGTGAGCCGCCCGCTCACAGGAGCCCAGGATATAAGGCCTGCCGCGAGTCTTAAAACGCACACGCACACGCGCTCAGACGCATCTAAGTAGATAAGACACGCGTGCTTCCAGACGCTCTCAAACTAAAGGTATTTCAGGTCTTCACCCTTTCGCTCTTTGATTGTGTATTTGTAATGCGGCCGCGAACAAATGCAATTGTGAATCTCAAGGCCTAAACAATCAATCCTTCCCTCAGTGTGTAAATCCATTGGCTTCGGGCTCCAAAACGGTTAATTGCTGCAAATCAACTCATCCAACTGCCCCCCCCCCCCCACACACACACACACACACACACACCACACAATATGCCATTCTCTCTCTCTCTCAGCATAGCTCTTTCTCAAAACCCGACACGTTTACATCCACAGACACTTGTACATAAACACACATGCAAGCACACACCTTTACATGCACACACACAAGCGCGCGCGAGCGCACACACACACACACACACACACACACACGCTTCATCCCACAGTGTGAGCGGCTGCTGCAACCTTCACCTCGCTGAATGTAATACCAGGACTTAATGCATCTCCAAGGGTTTAGGTTGGGGGAGTTTATCATTTCAAAATCGTTAGTGGGAAAAAAAGGAAAAAAAAAAGAAGGGGAAAAATTGATCGGGAGTGTGCTAGAAGTTGGGAGTCTTTGTTATCTTGAAAATCCTAATAAATCCTTCGTCTTTACAGCTTAAAGCGCGTGCAGTAATTTGAAGTTCATTAATCCCCCACCCCCACCCCCCCACTCACCGCGCTTGCTCGCTCTCTCTCTCTCTCTCTCTCTCTTTTCCCCCCTTAAAGAAGAAATGGTAAAGTTGTCTCTTGGTACCCTGGGTTGAGGAGGGAGAAAGGAGCTGGTGATGTTCTTTTTTTCCTCTTTTATCAAGTCCAATCCCCCTTTCTTTTCTTTTTTTTTTTTTTTGATGAGAACTGGTTAGCAATTCTGATTATTACCGAACAGATAGAAGCGGCTCGCTTTACCAAACCGCAGAGCTTGTCAGTCGGTTCCTGGCGCTGGCTGGCGGCGGTGGTGGTGGCGGTCGGTGGTCGGTGGTGGTGCTACTGGTGGTGCTGGACAGACTGGGGAGAGAGGGAACTGCCGGGGGAAGGCGAAAGAGCCCCGAGAGCCCTCCGATCCGGTCCTGTGGAGTCGGGGGTCTCGACTTCCCCCGGTCCGTCCCGTGGTCCGTCCCCTGACCATGCCGTCCGTCTTCCGTCCAGGCGACATAGACACCGAGAAGGTGAGCAACCACTACACCATCTACGCGACCCTGTGCGGCGTGTCCCTGCTGGCGGTGTTCGGCGTCGGCATGGTGGTGTCCCGAAAGCGCCGCCACGAGCACGGCCGCCTGTGGCTCCCCGAGGGCTTCAAGACCAACGAGACCAGCAAGAAGAAGAGGCGCGAGCCTGTCGGCGAGGATTCCGTGGGATTAAAGTAAGTTGTCGTCGTCGCGTCGCTTTTTAAATGTATTTATTTATTTTTCTTTTGGAAGGTAACGTTTGGGACAACTTGGGTGTAAACGGTGATCATAGAAGTTGGGGCTGGGTGGGTGGGTCCCGTCCCCTGGATCATTAACTATGATGCCACGTCAGGTTTGGGTGTTTTAATTGACTTGTGGGAGGGTGGGACAGGGGCGTCGGTGGCTGGGATTCAAGCAATGCTTTTGCGTTTTTTCGCCGTTGCCGCAGCGCTGAGGCCGGATGAGCGGCTTGTCGGTGACGGGCGCGTTAGTGGAGTGTTTGTGGATTTTCAGTGGGATTTTGTTGTTGACCCTAGGCCACTGAAGAACACTTCAGACATATCGTTGATGGATGACACCCAGAATGACTGGGGAGACGAGGAGCCGTCGGACGCCAAGCGCTTCAGGGTGGGTGGACAGAGGCTTTTGATTTTTTGTTTATTTTTTGTGGTCATTTTTACACTCCTTTAAAATGTATATCCTGTATATCTATAAATTATAATATATTAATAATTGGATAAATTCTATTTAGTAAAAAACATTTTTTTATAAATGTATATACATTTTGTTGAGATTTGCTGATCTGGCAAATGGAAAATTGTCTTCCAGATCAGATTTTTTTTTATTTTATTTTACAAAAAATATATTTTTATACATAAAAGATTATATTTCTATATATAAATTGTAAATATATGTTTCTTATTTTACATAATTATATATATATTGGAATATCTTTTATTCAACGATTAGGAATTATTCAGAAAATGGTTAGATTTCTTAAGCTGTTTTTTTTGTTTGTTTTAATACATTTTGACCTTTCCTCGTAACTTGGCTAATTCTCGTGTCGTTCCCGTGATAATTCTTCACGGCTTAATTCCCCCGTTTTCCCTTTTCGCCCCCTAGCAGTATGAAGAGCAGGCCATTCTGGAGCTGGACGACCAGACGGACCGCCGGCAGTGGACCCAGCAGCATCTGGACGCCGCCGACCTGCGCATCCCCTCCATTGCTCCCACTCCCCCCCAGGGCGAGATCGAGAACGACTGCATGGACGTCAACGTCCGCGGACCAGGTGGGTGAACAACGCCGTGGGGTCCCGTCAGGGAAGAATCTGGACAACATCTATCAACGTTTATTTTGACACCTTTGATTGGCTTGGTTATCAAGAAAATATGATTAATTTTTTGGTTTGTGACAAAGCAACCTAAAACAAAACATTTATAAGTTGAATTTTTGGTGTTGCATAAAGACAAAACATTTTTGACAAGATATTTTTTGTCAACAAACTTGTAGCGTAGAAAGAAGTGCTTTGAGTAGCTCATGATCATTTTCTAAATCTTGATATAAATGTTGTGATTTTATTATTATAATAATAATAATAATAATAATAATAATAATAATAATAATAACAAAATTGTTATTAATATAGTATTGTTTTACAGTGTAATTGTGCTGGAAAATATATTTCAAATTGAGTTCTCAAATATATCTACTTTTTTTTTCTTTTTTTTAAATTGAGGTTGCTATACATTTTGTTCAGGCTGAAAGTTGACATTATCATTTGAGATTTTCAAGTCAGATTCCTCCTGTCTGTAAACCTTTTCCAAAAATCTAAGGATTTAACCATCATCCACAATGAAAATATTTCTCTATGAAGTGAAATGACTCAAGCTGAGGGATTCTTACCTTGTCTGTGCAAACATGTGCGTGTGTGTGTGTGCGTGCGCGCGTGCACACGTGCGTGTGTGGGTGCGCGCACGCATCCAGGAGCAGCTAATGCCGTGTCCTCAGGGCAGGGGGATCTTCTTCAAAGCAGTGAGCTGGAAGCCATGCGCCTCGGGGGAAACACTGATTCCTGCTCGGATGAATCATTTGACCAGTAATGGGTCCCTGTTTCTCTTATGCCATATTAATAAGACCAATAAAGGCGTCAAAACAAAAACAACATTTTGTGCTAAGTGCCAAATCCCCTCAAGAGAATCTAAGAATAATCAAAAGTAACAGGGTTAAAAACTAGAGCCCAGACTTTTTCTTTCCCCGCGGCGGATCAATGCTCCCGAATCGACCAAATCTGCAAGATCTGGGGCTTGCTCTCCTTTTGAAGAGGAGAAAACCCATCCAAGTCTGCCGACTGAGCTGCCTCTCACTGATAGATGATAATGTGTCGTTTTTCCAGCCGCCCAGCTTTAGCAAGCCTCCACCCCCCCTCCCCTCGCACCCCAGCATCCCCTTCCCTCTGAAGCCCCCCTCATGGCGGGGCTTGATCAGAATCAGTTATCGAAAGGGAAGAGCTGTGATGATTCAACCTCGGCCAGAGCGTCAAATCCACATTCGATTTGTTGTTTGCTTTGTTTTGATCTCCACCGGCACTTTGAAGTGTCGGCTCCCGTCTGATTTGTCCGCCCGTCTGGCGGTACCCGGGGCCCGGGCAGCGCTGACCAAGCATCCCGTCGCCCGCCTCCGGCCCCTGGTGGCGCCTAACCCTGGTCTTCCTTCCTCCCTTCCAGATGGATTCACCCCCCTGATGATCGCCTCCTGCAGTGGCGGAGGTCTGGAGACGGGCAACAGTGAGGAGGAAGAAGACGCCTCCGCTAGCGTTATCAACGACTTCATCTACCAGGGCGCCAACCTCCACAACCAGACCGACCGCACGGGGGAGACCGCGCTCCACCTGGCGGCACGCTACGCCCGCTCCGACGCCGCCAAACGCCTGCTGGAGGCCAGCGCCGACGCCAACATCCCGGACAACATGGGCCGGTCGCCACTGCACGCCGCTGTGGCCGCCGACGCACAGGGAGTCTTCCAGGTGGGTGCATGAGCAGGAGCCTGTTAAATATTAATACAAAAATGGAGATAAGATCAGATACATTTGGTACAAGATAAATAGTAGTGTACGATAAAGTGGACATATTATAAAAAACTCACTTTTTCAGTCTTGTGGACAAACATTTGGGTCTCTGATGGAATTACTAACACACAAACTGTGAAATAATACAACCCAGTCAGTTTGTTGTGAGCTGTCTGTTTCAGAAAACGTGATTGAACAAGCTGTTCAGGTTTGTGACCCCTTCCTATGTCACATGGGGCCTCAGTAGAATTAGACCACACCCCACCTTAGTAACTCCACCCACGGCTGGAGAACTACCAAGCGCCGCCAGACCGCTAAGCATGGGAACTGCTCTGTTGGAGCACAAATCTTTTTGAAAGAAAGAGGAATCAAACTTTTGAATTAGGCTTTGTAGATCTAATATGAGTGAAGATTCAGCAACGGGATTGTTTACTTCTCACCTCAAAAATGTTCAGAAACAGATATTGGTGGACTGATGAGGTGACATAAGTGAAGGTTGACATATCTAATACAACGGAACTCTACTACTCATGTTCAAACCCCATTGGCTCACAGAACTAGGGGCCTCAGGAGGGAGGCGACAGCGCATCAGGAACAGGAGGGACTTTGAGGGATGTAAGAATGGCTAGAATGCATAATCTGAGTGGTATTTTCAGCACAATACTTCAAAGACGTGTTCTGGGGACATCAGAGACCTATATTAACTTGTTGAAAAGACGCATAACGGGTCCACTTTAAAGTGATTTTAAGATTTTAGATAGATTTTAAAAAGTTAAAACGGAATTTAGAAAATTAAGAAATATATAAAACCAGGAGGAAAATTGAAGCAGAGAAAATTCACAAAATTGTGACTGCAGAGGATGTTTCAATGAGGATGTGCTTGGGGAAAACCCAAGTCAGAGCGGTCAACATGTTTATCTCTTTCTTTTTAGAAACTCACATTTGACTTTTGTTTGTTTTGTTAGATCCTGATAAGGAACCGGGCCACAGACCTGGATTCCCGCATGCACGACGGGACGACGCCGCTGATTTTGGCTGCCAGGCTGGCGGTGGAGGGAATGGTGGAGGAGCTCATCAACTGCCACGCCGACGTGAACGCCATAGATGATTTTGGTACGGCTGATGACATCACGCCCGTTGAGAGAAAAAATAAAAAACCTCAACGCCGAATATTATATTTGTTAAAAGCCTCCTACTCAAACGGAATGGGCCGATTTTTGTTCTTCCAAACTTAGAGGAGTGTTTCTGTCATTTAGGTAAATCTGCGTTGCACTGGGCGGCTGCTGTCAACAACGTGGAAGCAGCCATTGTTCTTCTGAAGAATGGTGCCAATAAGGACATGCAAAATAACAAGGTTTGATTTAACTTTGACATTCTTAAACATTCTTCAATTTGCATCCGTGCAACCGTTAAAATTTGGGTCCCCGTCTGTCTTCTCTGGTTCAGGAGGAGACGCCGCTGTTCCTCGCCGCCAGGGAAGGAAGCTACGAGACGGCCAAGGTCTTGTTGGAGCACTTTGCCAACCGAGAGATCACTGACCACATGGACCGGCTGCCGCGGGACATCGCCCAGGAGCGCATGCACCACGACATCGTGCGGCTGATGGACGAATACAACCTGGTGCGGAGTCCTCCCATGCACGGGGGCTCGCTCGGCACCACCCTGTCCCCGCCCCTCTGCTCGCCCAACGGCTACCTGGGCGGCATGAAGCAGCACCCGGCCCAGGGCCAAGGCCAGGGCAAGAAGGCACGCAAGCCCAGCGCAAAGGGAATCGGCTGCAAGGACGGCAAAGACATGAAGGCCAAGAAGAAGAACTCCCACGACGGGAAGTCCGGCAGTCTGCTGGACGGCTCAGGGGTGCTGTCGCCGGTGGACTCCCTAGAATCCCCACACGGCTACATCTCTGACGTGGCGTCCCCGCCCATGATGACCTCGCCCTTCCAGCAGTCGCCGTCCGTCTCTCTCAGCCACATGCAGGGCATGTCCGAACCCCACATGGGCATCAACCACATGGTCATGCCCAACAAGCAGGAGCTGGCGCGCATGCAGTTCGATCCCCTTCCTCCGCGTCTCACCCACCTTCCCGTGTCGGGCTCGGGTCAGGGCCCCCTGAATGGCCAATGTGATTGGCTCTCCAGGATGCATGGTAACCTGAGCCAGCCGTTCAACCCCATGAGGGGGGGGCCCAGTGGGCAGGGAGGCTTGCATCCGGGAGGCCAGCACGCCTTGATGACCTCCCTCCACAACGGCCACCCCGCCACCAGCCTGTCTCAGATGATGAGCTATCAGGGGATGCAGAACACCAGACTGGGACCGCAGCCCCACATCATGCAGCAGCAGGCTCAGCAGATGCAGCAGATGCAGAATCTGCAGCAGATCCAGCAGCAGAGTGTCCAGCTGCAACATCAGAACTCGAGTAGCACAAGCAGCCAGCCCTTCATCGGCGGAGACCTGAGTTCTCCAGAGCTCCAGCAGGGCACAGGCAGCTCCAGCATGCCCATCCACACCATCCTGCCCCAGGAGACCCAGATAATACCCCCCTCCCTCAACCAGTCCATGCCCAGCACCCAGTTCCTCACCCCGCCCTCCCAGCACAGCTACTCCGGCCCCATGGACAACACCCCCAGCCACCAGCTCCAGGTGCCTGACCACCCCTTTCTGACCCCTTCCCCCGGCTCCCCTGACCAGTGGTCCAGCTCCTCCCCGCATTCCAACATGTCCGACTGGTCGGAGGGCATCTCGAGTCCACCGACCAGCATGCAGTCTCACATCGGACACATACCGGAACAATTTAAGTGACAATTTCTATTCTACCGCTATGCCCAGAAGAATATTTTTATATGAGAATGGCACTCAAAACAAAACAAAACAAAACAAGAAAAAAAGGTTGTGAAAAGGTTTTTTTTTTTCTTTTTTTTATATCTGCTTTTATACTAACATCAAGAAAAGCCTTTGTTTGATGCATTTTCATTTTATTTATTAATGTCTTATTTATACTTTCCATCGCCTGCTTAAAGAAATTGAGGGATCCATGGTGTTGGGTCACATGCAGGAGAGAGAAAGTCCTTTTGGAGAAATTAGAGCCCTCTGTTGTATTTGTTAGTGCTTCTTTTCTGCACCAAACCAACTCACAGCATACACTGGGTATTTATTTGTTCAATGATTTATGGTGTTTACCTTTTTTTCCATTTGAGTTGTCAATCTTTGTTTATATTTTGCAAATTTTTTTTATACGTAGTCTTTTGTATAAACTGCAATGATTTAAGGGCATTTTACTGAGCAGTCTTTTTAAGTTCCAGTGTTACATCAATTTATGTGTGAAATGTTTCCAAGTTTGTTTGTTTTTTTCAAAGTTGTGAATGTTGTCAGAACAAATGTTCATAAATAAATGTGTCCTATATTTCATGCACATGTACTGTACGACTTTTGAGCTTTTTTTTCCAATTTTAGTCCCCAGCTCATTCCTAATTACAGTTCCGTTGGTGAAATGTACTGGTTGCCACTTGGATTGGCTGTTCTCGCACATGCAGGGTGGATGTGACCAGTTGTACAGTAATTTAGCGCCATGTTGGAGATTATTATTTGGAAGTTGTCTAAGAACTGGCCTAGTGGCCACATTTCGTTGTCAAGGGGGACTTGGAGAATTCCCTTTCCCTCTCCCTCCAGTAAGTTTGAGCCTATGGCTATGTTCCCTTTTTGTAAATATGTTAAGCATTTTCCCTGTAAGCAGGATTTTGTTTCAGAAATCTGATGTCTTAAGCATGCCATTCAGATGGAGACGTCTCACAACTGTCAACAGTTTTAAAGTGTTCCACACCGAACATATTATTTTACCCATTGTCCCTGAGGCATAGATACACCTAAAATATATCGACATAAATTCTATCATTATAAGACATTTTTATTTTTTCCAGAAAATAAATTCATAAATATTAAGGTTTTATAAATACATTTAATTAATTTAAAAAATGTATTTACTGTTAAGAATCCATAAGAATCCAAGATGGATTTATTTTAGTCTATTCTATATGGGAATGTGTTGACTAAATTGTTGTCTATCATATTAATTTCAGTACTTTGCGAGACACTCCATGGTATCGTTCTCAAAATGTTATAATTCAATTGAACCTTATGCTGTAGTGAAATTGTAATATCCGCATTATGTTTTCATCCTGTTATAAAGCTATAAGTTTGTAAGATTTTTATTTTTCCTCTCAATTTCTGCCTGTAAAAATGTTATTCAGTTTGTAAAAATGTTACTTGTTATAATAAAGGGCGCCTCTGTGTCTTGATATGGATGTTATTGATTTGGGTGCTTTTCTTCTCCAAACTCTAGGCCGATGGAATTTTTTGCTTTGTAACCTGGCTTTCATTTTTCAGTTTAAAATCTTGAATCTTGATGATAAATTAGACACAGACCTTAAACATTTATTTAACTATAGTTTTATTGTTAAATAGGTAAATATTTATCATTTATTTAATAGATATTTTACACAATATACTCTTTTAGTTGATTT
The DNA here is from genome assembly GCF_960531495.2 of Zeus faber. Taxonomy (NCBI): domain Eukaryota; kingdom Metazoa; phylum Chordata; class Actinopteri; order Zeiformes; family Zeidae; genus Zeus; species Zeus faber. The sequence continues at coordinate 6,297,161 of NC_137203.1, forward strand.
ACACTGATATAGATTTTGGGTAACTGTTATTGCCATTTAAATGTATTTAATAACCTTGATTTGTACAGAATAGCATCTTCCATACACAACATGGAAGGAAATGTTATAATGATAATTTCCGTATAATTTACCAATTAAATCAACAAATTCCAATTAAAGAATCGCATGAGACATTTGAGCACACAGGACTGATATTCCTTCATTAACATAGATAGCTCATCATTATTGGACACACTCATGTTATTTGGACAAAGTAATTCATCTCACCGAAATCCAACGGAAAACATTTCACACGGTTTGTCTCCATCTTGAGGTGAATGTTTTAAGCGCGTCTACTTCAAGTCTGCAGAAGGACAATAACAGCACAACAAAGTAAATAAGTAAGACATTTGACGTGTTATTTCTAATCAATAATGCAACATTCATTCATGACCCTAAATCATATAATAATAACAATGATAAAAATAATAATAAATAAATAAATAATAATAATAATAATAATGATGATAATAATGATTATAATAATAATAATAAATATAGCTTCAGGCAGCAATACACAGGGTCCACTTTAGTCATGTGAGATACATATTACAGTTCTCTGGATTCTGTGCAACGTAGCACGAGTTAACATTTTTGGATTTTTAAGACCACTCAGGGACGAACCGGAGATTAATATAACATTAGTTCAAGACGTCACAAAGTGACTCAAAATTGTAACGCCAATGTTCTTCAATTTTCTGTGAATTTCTAAAGTTTTATCGATATTTCCTGTTCCAGATGTAGATCGGTGTGAATCAAACTTGGACGACAACACGTATGAAACGTCCCCATTTCAAGAGGACCTCAACCAATGATCATGAGTTCTAATGTGACATCAAGGTGATCTGTGATTTTGGCAGCAATACGGGGTCCACATTACTCATTTTAGGCACGTGTTACATTATTATTATTTATTTTTTGTAATGCAGCAAAATCTACTGAACTTATAAACATCAAATGTTCATGTAATTCCACGAATCAAACTTTCATGGAAAGAAGAAGAAGAAAGAAACAGTCTTTAATCGTCACACGACACTCCACAACACATGCTTGCACACACACACACATGCACATGCTTGATGGTGGCCGGTGAAATGGATCCTCTGCTTTTGACCCATCCTGGCTTGTCCTTCCTCCGGGGGCACAGCCAGGAGCAGTGGGCAGCGTACGTGGACGCGCCCGGGGACCAGGTGATAAGTGTCCATTGCTGGTCAGACCATGATGGGTGCATGTTTTTGGTGGGGGTCCTTACTGACGTGAGGTGGAGGAAACCCCATGTGAGCACGGGGAGAACATGCAAACTCCACACAGAAAGGCTCCTGTTTGGGAGATAACCCGCCGGAGCACGGTGCCAACAGCGCCCCAGGCGGGAATCGAATGGCATCACGTACAAAGCATTTCCATTTCAACCCGACGTCAAACATTGTTTTTAAGTTGTAATGTGACATAGTGTTGTATGAGATAGGTCGGTTCTAAATTTCTAAATCGATGCGAATCAACGATTGCAAAACAGGATTTCTGCTCAATAATTGTACATGATCCTCCAGAAATGGTTAATAAACATGCATCATTATTATTTGGCAGTAATTTCTTAATATAGAAATACATGTTTTTTAAAATTACTACTTTATTGTAATTTTCTGTTAATAATGTAGAATTGGAAAATCAGTTTAATAGATGACTTATTAATTTATGTAACTTTAACATTAATTTGTCATTAGAATTATTATGTAATTATTTTTCAATATTACAAGCACTTTCTGCCTTTTCATGAAAGTTTGTTAAGTTTAGGTGTAGGAAAATGTTTAAACATGACATTTATTTTATATTTAGATTTTTATAACTTACCTCGTTGTATCGAAGTACATCTGGAGTGTCGGTGACGGTACGTGATTGCGTCTCGAATACGTCAATTCTAACGTATTCACGTAGATTTATGATAACAGTAGAATTTACATAATTCAATCGTTGACTTTTTTCCTTGGATTACATTTTAAATACGTTACGTTTCCAGCAAAGTAATGTGGCCCACAGATATGAAACAGATCTACTGACATCTACCAGGTGAGAAGCTTTATAAATACACACGTAAATGGATAGTTTGGTAACGTCTAAACACTAGAGTGACTGAGTCAACGCTGCACACTGGACAAGGTCCAACTGGACATTCTCTATCAGAATCAGTACATTTATAGTAAATAATATGATGACGTCATCAAGCGTTTTATTGTAAATATAATTTATAGTAAATAATATGATGACGTCATCAAGCGTCTTATTGTAAATATAATTTATAGTAAATAATATGATGATGTCATAAAGCGTCTTATTGTAATTATCATTTATAGTAAATACTATGATGATGTCGTAAAGCATCTTATTGTAAATATCATTTATAGTAAATACTATGATGATGTCGTAAAGCATCTTACTGTAAATATCATTTATAGTAAATAATACGATTACATCACAAAGCGATAAACTGTGTATTTTGGGTCAAAGTTGTTCGGTTTTTCACTAATATCTGCTCCGTATGTGGATCGATTTGGATAAAATTAAAACCACGAGATCCTTGTGACATAGCGGTTTAAGCGACACCTCAACCGTGTTCGTAACCTGTGCTGAAGTTTGTGTCCCAGGTTTTAGCCAGGTTGGACATATTTTGGTGTCAGATTTTCTGGCCCGTCTGAGTATTATCGGCCTAAATTTTGTCGGTTTTTCACCTATATCTACACCGTTTGCGGATCGATTTGGATGAAACTTCAACAACGAGGTGTTTGTGACAGCGCGGTTCAAACAAGACACAAACCGTCTTCGTGTGTTATGGGGAATGTGGTGTTCCAGCTGGTTTTAGGATTCAGAATTCACAGAATATTTTCCTGAACAACAAAACGGTTATTTTTAGGGGCCCAACCCGCAGGATTAATATTAATAATAATAATAATAATAATAATAATAATAATAATAATAGTATAGCACCTTTCAAATATATTCCTACTTCCTTCGTGAAATGCTTATATTACTATTTGAGTGAAGTAAATAGCAAGTCAATTACCACACACGCAGGCGCAAGAACAAATATACACGCAGGCGCTTCTTCAAATGGGAGAAGAAAAAAAAACCATCAGACAAAACAATTATTTTTTCCTTGACGTTTTTTTCCTTGAATTGACTTTTAAATTGTGAACTGTTTCGATCTCACTTCCCACTGACCGCACCAAACGGGACCGGCCGTCACTCGGCCGCCATGGCCGCGTCCAGGCGGAAACAACCACATTTCCCACGATGCATCGCGTCCGACGTCACCCAAAAGTTCAAGGTTCACGTCTTGCCGTCAAAATAGGATCTCCGCAGGCTGCCGGTCCGTCTCCACTCGCTGGCGGGGTTTGAGATAACCCCACCCGGCCGGCTCGCCGGCCCCTGCCCCTGCCCCTTCGCCAGCTAACGGAGCGGGAGCCCGGACATGGTTCCCAGTTGAACGGCTGGTTGTCCGTCGGCGGATTGACAGGACGTTAGCGCGCTAGCAAACACGGCTACGGGACTTGCTAAGTGACTCCCCCCCCCCCCCCCCCCCCGAGCCGCAGAGATGTTCGTGCAGGAGGAGAAGATGTTCGCCGGGAAGGTGCTGAAGATCCACATCTGCACCGCGGAGGGCACCGAGTGGCTGGAGGAGGTGGCCGAGGACACCACGATCGAGAAGCTCAAAGAGAGGTGTCTAAAGCACGTAAGTCGGGGCTCGTTCGCCAGCCCGGGGCCCTCCGTCCGCGTTCACTGTCTCAGGTTTGGTATTTATGGTCACTGGGTAGACTGTGCTATTAATAATTCACCAGTTGGCAGGCTGACCTGGCAACCCGGACACCGTCCCTTAATGTCACTGTATTAGATTACTGTGCATGGCTTCCCGACACGGACCGACCTGGCAACCCGGACACCGTCCCTTGGAGTCGCTCTCAGATTACCGTGCATGGCTCCCTGATACGGACCAACCTGGCAACCCGGAGACTTTCTGTGCGTGGCTCCCTAACAAGGACCAACCTGGCAACCCCGACCCTGTTCCTTCAGGCACTGTATTAGGTTGCTGTGCATGGCTCCCTCACACGGAAGAACTCGGTAACCCTGACGCTGTCCCTTTATGTCACTATATTAGATTGCTGTGCATGGCTCCCTGACAGGGATCATCCTGGCAACCCAGACATTGTCCCTCCATCTCACTGTATTCGTTTACTGTCCCTGACACGGACCAACCTGGCAACCGGAACGCTGTCCCTACATCTCGGAGGTTTCCATTACTGTGCATGGCTCCTTGACACAAACCAATCTGGCAACCCGGACACCAGCCCTTCATGCCACTGTATTAGATCATGATGTATGGCTCCCTGACACTGACCAACCTGGCAACCCGAACACTGTCCCTTTCATGGCTGTATTAGATTACTGTGAAGGGCTTCCTGAAACAGACCAATCTTGCAACCCAGACACTGTCCTACATATCACTTATTAGATTACTGTACTTTGGCTGATTGGAAGGCATATTACCTTTTAGTGCTGTGCTATAAATACGCCAGCCTTATATCTCCTTCTGTGATACAGACCCATTGATTTTGGCTCGGTAGCTTAACATGTAAATGTAAAGTAATACATCCTGGTGGCCTTGACCTGAGTCAGACAGGGGGTGCTCATCTATCTGTCCGTCTATATCTGAAGTTGCAGATGACACTTAGATGAGCTTAGAGTTTCTTTATCATTTTTGTTTTTTTTTGTTAATGGGCAGTGAAATCACAGGGTTCAAACTGTGATTTTGACTTATAGCTTATCTCACGTCACAATATCGATATATATATATTGATGTATTGTCCAGTCCTAATCGGTGTGCAGGTATTAACTCAATCCTGCATTATACAAATATTTTTGTACTTATTGAGCGGCCTCTCACGCTACTGAAACATGCACAGACCTACTTTCATCTTAGTTTCGTTCTGTACCTCCATGTTTACATACAATGATGCTTCCTTCTTTTTTGGAATTGCAAAATCACCTCTTTTCTGTTCTGTTTTGGGTTTTTGTTTTTTTTAAAGTGTGTTCATGGAAGTCTAGAAGACCCCAAAACAATTACCCACCACAAACTTATCCATGCTGCTACAGAGAGAAACCTCACTGACACTAAAACAGTTGCTGACGAAAGCCTCAAAGATAAAGGTACGTTGATTTTGTTTGTGTGTTTATGTGTTGAAGGATTATCAGAAAAGTGACCTTTCATTTAACTGCCATTATTCTGCCGTTTCCCTACTGCCTGCCAGACGTTCTCCTGCTTGTAAAGAAAAGACCACCGCCGCCTCCTCCAAAGATGACAGACATATGCGCTGATGAAAAGGTAGTTGTACTCAACCAAATAAAATGGAATTTAAAGACTTCCCATTGTGTAGATCCGTTGTTTATCATTATGTTTTAGTCACACCTCTGTATTAACACTTGGTATTATGGGAGAATTTGTTATACAAAAAATATTTTGTCATATCTTTACATGTAAATGAATTTAGACTACATTTTAATATTACAAAGACTTTGACTACGATACACTGAACCTTAAAGACGGGGACAATAATTTCAAATGACCATCCCGCTCTACATGGTATTAAAGTTTTGTCTTTGGTTTTGTTTGTTTCTTTTTTTTTTTTTTTTTTTTTTTTGTCACCCCTGGTGAAGCAAAAGAAGCAGGAAAACAAGGCTCCGGACAAAGACGCGATCCTGAAAGCCACCGCCGGCCTGTCGACCCGCCACACCGACCGCACCGTCACCCAACACAACATCAGGGATGTGAGTCTCCTGTCTCGCGGCGACCTCCCCTCACGGGGTGCACAACGACTGATTCCAGGACACTCCGCACAATTAAGAATCTTCGTAAATGTGTTGCTGTGCCAACTCAATAAATACAGTTTGTTATTTAGTTAAGACCTGTGTGATACCAGTGATTTGGCAGTGTGTTTGAAAATAATGGTGTTGGCGTGTATGATGCTCTAGTTTCAGACAGAGCTCAGAAAGATCCTGGTGTCGCTCATCGAGGTCGCACAGAAGCTTCTTGCACTGAACCCCGACGCTGTTGAACTCTTCAAGAAGGCCAACGGTAAAGGCAGAACCACTCATGCAGTGACTTAGGGCTCTGTGTCTGTGTCACGCCCTGCGATGTGTAGAGAGCTTTTTAGAGATCATTCTGTAGGTAAGCAGGTAGACAAAGGGTGGAATCTACCTTATAAATATGCAAATGCATACTTGGGTCTGCATTTAACTTTTCCGCTCATATTTATAAAAAAAAAACAAAAAACCTAAATGTATGTACAGTTGGACGAATATATCGGGAATCGGCCAGAGTCCATGGGCAGTTGTTGTTTTGTTTTTATTTTTGTCGATTTTTGTCCTTTTATTTTGCTAATTTAATGACCTGTAAAGCCCGATTTCAAAGCGAGTGCGAATAGAAACTGCGCGTCGCCACTTTAACTGTGTCTGATGCTTTTCTCCCCATCTGGAGAAATCCACAAAAAATAGGAACTAAATAACCATCAATCATTTGCAGAGAGCACTCAGAGACATCTGTTACCGGGGGGTGGGGGGCCCTTCCGGGGAAGCCTCCTCCTCCCCCTCTGGGGAGCAGAGACGCAGCCTGTGACAGGCTTTCTCTGGGATAATTACACGATCCTTGATCCTTTTTCGTTTTTTACTTTGCTATCCTTTCAAAATGCCCAGTTAAGCGATTGTTTCAACCGAACCTCTGCACTGCGCCAGGTGAGACCGGGTGCTCTGCCGACGGCAAATGACTTCTTTTACGTCCTTGGGCTTGCCGGTTGCATCCAGGTGCATGGGCGTGCCCGCGATCCCCTCCGCTCCGATTGTTGGTGTTGCCGGGAGGAAAATTTTGACACATAGCCCAACCCTACTGCCTGTTTACGTAACCATTGGTTTGATTAAGCTGAGAGCAGATAGGTATAAAAAATAATGTTGTAAGGAAATCTTCTCACAGTCTGCATGTTTCTGTGCCTGCGTCTGGCAGCCATGTTGGATGAGGATGAAGAGGATCGTGTGGACGAGGCGGCCCTCCAGCAGTTGACAGAGATGGGGTTCCCAGAGAGCAGAGCCATCAAAGCTCTGAGATTGAACCAGTAAGTCAGTCACCTGTGTCGTCGGAACTGGCAGAATGACTGAAGCTACGTACTGTGAGAATAAAGTGAGGACGGACTGACGCCACCTGCTCGACCCCAAACTCCACCATCAAGCCAAATCTAGCGTTTGGCCTGACGGTGGCTGCACATTTGACTCCAAATAAATGGGATAATCCATCGTTTGGGGAGGATTTCTGCAGCCGGCTTGCATTGAGCTAACACAGTTACAGTAGCGTGCAACCCGTCGCTATTTCTGTACTGAAGAGACGGGGAGGAGGACCATCTTGTCTCAATCTGGGAAAGAGGGACAAAAAGCTAATTTCCCCCAAAACTGAATTGCTTATTTCATTGACAGGAGTCGGGGGCGGAGCAGGAGCGCAGAAAGTCCAAACAGTCTGCAAGCTAACCTTTGACCCCCTCCCTGTCCTGCAGCATGTCAGTGACCCAGGCCATGGAGTGGCTGATCGAGCACGTAGACGACCCCTCGGTGGACACCCCCTTGTCCGGCCAGGAATCCTCCGGGGCGGCGGGAGCCACTGCCGCCGCCTCGGCGGGCCCCTCTGTCCCGACCCCTGCGGCAACACTGGGCCCCAAGCTCCTCCGCAGCGTCTCCCAGACGAGCGCGGAGGAGAGCAGCCGGCAGGACGAGCTCACGGAGATCTTCAAACGGATCCGCAGGAAAAGAGAGTTCAGGCCCGATTCGAGAGTAGGTGGTGCTGCCGCGTCACTGTCTCCAGCTTCCTACGCCCGAGCAGTGATCTGATGTCTGAGACAGATGTGGAATTGCATGTTATATTTTCATATTAATAAAAATATATCGGTCCAATCCATGCAAAATGAACGGTCTATTGGGATGGGATGCCTACTTGGATGTCTGTGTTTCTGTCCAGTGCCACATTGGCAGTCGGTTCATTGTCAATGATGCGGCATCATTCATTGTATTAACGTACCGCTAAACAAAACAGGGATCACAACAATGGGCCGGTTTTATTCACACTTTCTTCTTCCGCTTTGTCCCGGCAGGCAGTGATTGCGTTAATGGAAATGGGCTTTGATGAGAAGGAGGTGATCGATGCTCTGAGGGTCAATAACAATCAACAGGACGCTGCGGTAGGTTCACTCAGCCGCTAAAATCAGTGTTGTGCTGTGAAGACTTCCTGCTGTGCTTTCCTGGAGTCCCCAAACAAACGCTCGTATCCAGATGCGAAAAGGATGTGGGGCGAAATGTTCACGGCCAATATTGTCATTGATTCACACTATCGGTAGTTGTTTTTATTATGTGTGTGTTGCTGTTCATAATAACGATGATAATAATCATAATAATGATGATTCTGGTTGTTTATTCCGTCCTGCAGTGTGAGTGGCTGCTGGGGGACAGGAAGCCCTCCCCTGAAGACCTGGACAAAGGCATCGACACCAACAGTCCCCTCTTCCAGGCCATCTTGGAAAACCCGGTGGTCCAGCTGGGGCTCACCAACCCCAAGACTCTGCTCGGTAACAAAACCGTCTTCCCTTTTAACTTTCCTTTTCTGATTAAGGGCCAAATGGCCATGGAGCCCCCGGAGGCCATAATTAAATGTATACGTTTGTCCTCTTTCAGTGACATTGCATCACCATGAACTTAAGATGATTTCATATGACAATATATTAAGATATGACCCAAGATTTTGTGTAATATGAGGTCTGAGTGTTGAGGGGAGTTTCATTTAAGATAAGATGACCTTTTATTTATGTAAATGTGCCCAATGTGATTAACCTGGGCTTTTAAATGGGGAGGGTGATATTGTCAAAAACTTCACAGTAAGTGCGTGTGTGTGCGTGTGTGTGCGTGTGTGTGTGTGCGTGTGTGTGTGTGTGTGTGTGTGTGTGTGTGTGTGTGTGTGTGTGTGTGTGTGTGTGTGTGTGTGTGTGTGTGTGTGTGTGTGTGTGTGTGTGTGTGTGTGTGTGTGTGCGCGCGCTGGTTCAGCCTTTGAGGACATGCTGGAGAACCCCCTGAACAGCACCCAGTGGATGAACGACCCTGAGACCGGCCCCGTCATGCTCCAAATATCCAGAATCTTCCAGACCCTCAACCGCACGTAGAACCACCACCACCCACCATCACTCCTCTGTGTGTGTGTGTGTGTGTGTGTGTGTGTGTGTGTGTGTGTGTGTGTGTGTGTGTGTGTGTGTGTGTGTGTGTGTGTGTGTGTGTGTGTGTGTGTGCGCGCGCAGCAGGGGCCCGAGTATTGTTTTTGCCTTTAAAAATGACGAGGCGTGACTGAGATGTAACACATATATCTATTTATATCATTACAGACACTTGTAAGATAAAAATGAATTAACATAAATATTATTACTATGATCGTAATAATAATACAGATATTCATGATAATAATAATATTGGAAATTTAGTATGTTGTTTTTACATTTTAATAAGAGCGATTTATAGTTATGACAGACTTGATTTATTTTATATAATTTCTCCATGTACTGTACAGTACAAAAGAAGCGACCGACAGACTTAAATTCAATGTTTACACTTCAGGAAAAATGTGTGTTTTTTTTTTTGTTTTTTTTTTGTTGTTGTTGTATGTTTAGCTATCCTTAAAATATCCAAACAGCTTTACCCGTTTGGATGTTTTAAAGTTCGTTCTAAAGTCCAGTCGTCGCATTTCATCGCCGGTGTATGTTTTGCAGGACTTCCGTTGTTGTGATTCTTTGCCTGTTTTTTTTTTTTTTTTTTTTTAATTCTTGAAGAAAAGCCTCCGAGTGTTGTTGAAAGCTGGCGGTGAAGAGTTGAATCTGAGTGTTGAAGGATGGGTTGGCTGTGGTTCGACCCCGGCCTTATTACAATGCTGACTCCCATCGCCTGTGAGTGTTGATGGCACAGAGAGAGGCGGCAGCAGAGCGGTCCGTTTCCCAATAGTCGATCATTCGGCGAGGCCGCGCCGTCGACCGGAGCAAATGACGGGAACCAACGTTCGAACGAGGCCCGGGTCGAAAGACTGCAAATGTACCCTTTAGCACGATTTATTCATTGAAAATAGGTTTTCGGACACATTACCTCTTTGCATTCAACCTCGGGTCTGACTGTCTGGTTACTGTAAATCACACCTCCCTATTTAAAAAAAAAAAAAAAAAAAAAGGAAAAGAACATTGTCTTTTTTTTTTTTTTTTTTTTTTGGCGACTTGGAAGATATTTTTTTAACGTTATGCCTTTTTAAATGAAAATGTACACTCTGCTTTGTATTTGTGTCTTAGTCATATTTTTACAAGCGAAAATATCTCTATATCTCTGTGTTGTTGTCAACGTGATGTCAAATGTCCACATCATAGCACATCTATTGATATCGCTCACTGCAACCCTTACATAATAGCATCCTCCCAAATGTGGATCAGATTGTGTTTGTAATTCTGCATACAGGCTGCATCGTGGGGAGTCAAGGGAAGCGGCCGAGTCAAAAGGGATTTGCCTTTAGCGTTGAATTAAACTTGATGACAAACTATTTAAAAGTGGTAATCCGTAACATTATTTTGCCATTCAGTGTATTTGCGCTACGTAGGCGCTCCTCTATACGCTGCTGCTCCATTCTTGGTGGCGGGGCCCGCCTTTCCCGGTGAGAATGCGCTCATCGTGCAAGCACAAGAAGTGAGAGGCAGCTGCGGTGAACTAGAAAAAGCAGGGTAGCTCGTGGTGGTCAGTAAACCGTCGATATGGACGAACATTCGCATAAAAAGGAACGGCGCCCCTCGGATGGAGAAATATCGCCCACCACCTCACGTGACGAGAAAAAAAAATCAATCGATCAGACGCCGAGACCTTATGGATTTCCACTTTAAGGCTACTCCAATTCAGTGCAGACACAATGGGTTTTGATGTCAAATTCAAGGTGCTCTGCTCGTTGACCATTTTATTTGGAGGGCAACACAGATTTACGCTGTCAAACCAAACAAATTTCTTTCATTAAACAACTTGCCTTTATGGTCCTATTAAAACCACATCACTTATTTCTGTGCAATAGATCTTGGAATTATATTGACCTGTAAAGAAATATATTTGGCTTTAGTATTAGAGTTGTGTGAAATGCATTGGGAGTGTGGCTGTAGTAATAGATATTACCCTTTGTAACAAGTACTTCAATTCTATTGCTGCGAAACGGTGAGTTCCACTCTTAGTTTTATTGTGAGTTTGAAAAAAGAAAAAAACATGCAAGGTAGCGTGTTTTTCTTTTTCCTGCAGAGCGTTTGGGTTTTTACTCAACATTTGAAATGTGTTTGTTGACGTGACTTTCTGCTCAGGGAGGCTGAGATCGGTTTTTATGGCGAGTAATTTGCGCCTTTTCTGTGGCAAATCTCACCCTCATCCTTCGCTAGCCTGGCATTTGAAAATGGCTTTAAATGATCCACCCAAAACGTTGCGGATGGCTTAGAACAGCATAAAACACAACAAATGCAATATTTGAAAATATCTAAATGTTTTTAAAGGAAGTATTTGCTTGAACAATGTATGGGTACATGTATTTCAACCAAATTAGCGACTTCTTGTTATTTATAATGTTTTTAGCAAAACCTGGAACCTGATGAATGACATGTATTAAAAATAAAAAAAAAGATTCAAATATACGTTTTTAACAAAGCAATGTACTTTTTGGCTGGTAAGTAAGATCATAAAGTATTGCAGCATTTTTGAATGTGACATGTAGTTATTTGTAAAGAGGCTGTCCACCCTTTAGACAGCTGCATACAACCTTGGACCAAATATGGTCCAAGGTTATCAAGGGCAACCTCACAGCTGCGTGAGGTTGATGATTATCCTTCCCGCAGTGACTCTGAAGTTCTGTGACTATTTCTTTCTTTTCGGGCACGTCGTGTAAAAACACCTTGAAAAGCTCCAAACTAAAACAAAATCCACCACACCCTTCCAATTGGCAAAAGAAACTGGCGGTAAATGGAGGTAGCTTTTTGCTTATGAATGGTACAGACTTGTTGGTTTCACGGACTAATGTACTTTTGTGCAGTGAACCCTGCCCCTCCCAGACCAACAACCTATGCAATAAGTCCTCTCATTGTGTTCAGTGGAAGCGCCTCATGGCAACTGTCATCAAATCCCTATTACATTAAAGACATTTTCTGTGGTTGTATTCTTCTGATGCTGTGATTTGTCCTTTTGAAAATGTCCAATGTTTACGAATGAAAGCATGTCCCAGTCGGGGATTGGTTGTTTGAATCGAGGATCATTTGAAATAATCTCCTGAGCCCAATAGGTCAACGACCAGGGAGGCAAGTTTATTTGTACAGCACATTTCCCCAACAAGGCAATTCAAAGTGCTTTACATAGAACATAAAAAAACGAAAACTTAAAGCTAAAGCATTAAGACAAAGTGCAATGAAACACATTTTAAAAGGAAGAACACAGTAAGTTAAGAAATACAAGAAATAGAACGCATGAAACCAAGTCAAAGTGACAGTGCAGTGCAAGAAATGAAAATTATGTTTAGTGAAAGGCAGCTGCAAACTTCGGCCTTGATTCAAAAGAGGTGAGTTGCCGGAGGGCGGACATAAAAAATATTTTTTTGAAACTTTTGGGAAATGCCTTGAATGCCTTGACAGTTTTGATGGAACCCACGCTCCAGTTACAAACCGCCCAAAACTGCAGCAGAGGGAAATCTCTCTGGTTTGGTCTCTCATGTGGGATCTGGCGAGCACAGCGACCCTTTTTTTTGGAACTGACGATAATCAGAATTCATGTTTATTCTATTTTCCTTCAATACTAGAATTCTGTGCGAAGTTTGTCCAGAGCACAGGCACTCTTTCCATACGGCGCAGTCAGCATGGTGCATTGAGGGCTGTTTTTTGGTGCCCCCGCTGGATAAGCACCCGGTCCATACGCTGTAGGTGAAACACCTGCAGTGACCTGGGTTCAAATCCAGCCTGCGGTCATTTTCTGCATGTGTCTCACCCCTCTTTCCTGCCACGCGCTGCGATAAAATAGACTCACATCCAGAGGAGGTGAGGGTTCAATGCCAGGCGACAACAGGAAACACAGGCGTGCGTTTAAAAGCACCCGGAGACCAGGGCTATAGTGTGAAATGTGACCTGATGGCAAATGCTTCAGACACTGCCGTCACAAGTCCAAGTCCTGATCCTTGAATGAAATAATTGGAGCGGGCGACTAAGACTCAAATGGATAAGTCTTGAGGGTTTGATACCAGAAGAGCTTTTGAAAGCAACACAAATGGGCGTTTAAAAGTGCCCGGAGACCAGGGCTAAGTCTGAAATGTGACCTGATGGCGAGATGCTTCAGACGCTGCCTCCTAGCCCTGCCGTCACAGGTTCAAGTCCTGATTTTTCCATCCCAGTGCTGTTCCTTGAAGCAAAATGATTGGAGGAGACGCCCGAGTGCATTTAGACTTATCGGCTCAAAGAGATAAGCCGCCTGAAGCAAAAGGCTTGGGTTCAAATCTGAATTTTCCTTTGAAGGGCGGCACCCCGAGGCCCACTTTAAAAGCGCCGGAGACCAGGGTTGGTGCTTTAAGGTGACCGCGTGACATGATGCTGTACGACAGTAATCGGGCAGCCAGCCTACATGCACGGACATCAGGCGGGTAGCCAGTTCAACTCTCTCTACTGCCCTGGGAGCGGGTTCGACTCCCTCTCTACCCTGGGAGCCCGTTCGACTCTCTCTGCCCCTGGTAGCCGGTTTGACTCCCTCTCTGCACTGGTAGCCAGGCTGGCTCCCTCTCTGCGCTGGGAGCCGTTTCAACTCCCTCTCTGCCCTGGTAGCCCGTTCGACTCCCTCTCTGCCTGGGAGAGGCCCCCAGTCGCAACAAGTCCCGCTGACGTCATGTCACCACAACAACATTGACGGTAGAAGATCACGGGGATGTTCCGGCCTCCAGTGATACAGTACCAGCAGCAGTGAAACACCATCTTTACTTCCACAACAACGGTCCTGAGGTGTTTCAAGACTTCATCAGCACACGGCTTTCTCTCTAACAATTCTGACTTTATTTCTTACAATTCTGATTTTATGTCTCACAATTCTGACTTTATTTCACACAATTCTGCCTTTATTTCTAACAATTCTGCCTTATTTCTCACAATTCTGACTTTATTTCTAACAATTCTACCATATTTCTCACAATTCTGACTTTATTTCTAACAATTCTGACTTTATTTCAAACAATTCTGACTATATCACAATTTGGACTTTATCTCTAACAATTACGACTTTATTTCTCGCAACTCTGGCTTTATTGCGAGAAATAAATTGTACTCAGTGATTACTGTATACAGTTCATGTTTCTATTATTTGTTCTGTATGTAGGACACTTAACACATCCAACTTTGTGTTTGTTGGCATGTACTGTATTTAGGATTTGGGGAAAAAAATTTGTCATACAAACTGTTCAAATATTGCTGTAAAGCCATATAATGCCTGTTTTATAATTTCTAATGTTCTTCTCCCAGTTAACTGCGCCCTCTCGCCTGCACAGTGTGATAAGAATCTAACTCATGACTAGAGTGTTCTGTAGCAGATAAGAAGGATGTGAAGACACCAGAGGGTTCCTGCCTCACTCTTTTCCTCTGTTCATCTATTGTGCCTCATAAGCACTTATTGATTGCCCGCCTTCCCGTGTTTGTGAGGAGGATGATTCAATCAACGTAGACTCTGGTCCCATGTAGACGTCCGTTTCTTCTCTCTCGCTCAGAGATCAGCGCCAAGACTTGTTTGAAGCGGTTGCATCTCTCGATGCTTGCGACCATCTGTAATAAAGGCTTTTTTTATTTATCCGACCTTTGGGCACCCGCTGGCGTGCGGCGGAAATTTCCACGACAAAATAAAAACATATTTTTGTTTTTATCACAGTATATTTGTGTGTTTTATATTTGAGTATGAAAAAACTAGAATCTAGAACACTTCATACATAATAGTATAACACTGAACATGCACAAGGAATAAGTCTCCCGATAAGACATTGGTACGAGTGTTTTCCATTCATAGTAATGTTTTTCATTGAGCACATCAGTGTTCATTTGGTTCTTAGAAATGTCTATTCATATGATGGTGTGTGTGTGTGTGTGTGTGTGTAGCCTTGTTTTGAATGCAGAGTTTAATTTTGCAGTAGATCTGTGGAGTTTTGCCTTTTTCTGTGTGTGTTTTTGGATGTGTGTGTAGAGCTATTTTGAGAATATGAGGTTTGTTTTCAGAAAACATGTGTTAACAATTAAGAAAAACTGTAAACTCAGCCTCCTGGAACGGGTGCGTATTTTCGATCCCCGCCCCCCAACACACACACACACACACACACACACACACACACACACACACACACACATACACACACACACACACACACACCCTGGTGTCCCTGCAATTATTTCACCCAATGAGTTATGAGAAATATACTTGTATAGTATTTTGGAAACAAAACAAAATCAGAGATTTGTCAATGAAGGTGTTGGCAAAGAGGCCATCTTCTCTCAGCCATTCAGAATGTCCATCCAAAACGGACTCTGCTGGCTCCTCAAATCGTCCCGCCAACGTTCATTTCTTTGATTTCCAGTACCTGGACCTGGAGTGACACACTCTGTGCCACCCTCATGCCACTTTTGCATCTCTACAATGTGGGTGTTTTCAGTTCCATGGTCAAGCCCTTTTCTTTGTGGACATCCGTTATTACGGATCATTGTTGGTTTTGTATGCTTCGAGCCAGATCATTCAACTGGAGAAGCCATCAATACAACCGCTGCTACTTATTGCATAGTGTTTTAGTTTGTCATACTGTACCCGTCAACATGCCACACATCATTTGGTCCATGACTGTTATATACGCGTCGTCTCAGGAGATTCTGCACAAGTTAATCCAGTCCAGTCCTGTCCTTAAGGTGCATCAGGATCGTTTCTGGCACATCCACTGATGACAGTGTTGTCGGCCTGAAGTTTGAAGCTGTTGGTGTGTGAGCGAGGCCACCTCTGCTGCATCTGTCTTGTTTTGTCTCCGCCCGAGCTGATTGTCTGACAGAGTTCTCTCCAGGGATCGGAGATTGAGTTTAATACCATTTGATTCTTCCAGTAAAACCACGCCTAAAATAGTCCTATGATTGTATCCACGTTCACTTTCAAAGTTTTCTGGCTGACATACTGCAGAGGAGGTGACGCCGCCTGATTGGATAAAACATTGTCAGATTTGTGTGAAATAAAGTCACAATTGCAAGAAATAAGGTCAGAATTGTGAGAAATAAAGTCAGAATTGCAAAAAATAAAGTCAGAATTGCGAGGAAATAAGGTCAGAATTGCAAGAAATAATGTCGGAATTGTGAGAAAATAAAGCCAGGATTGTGAGAAATAATGTTGAAATTTCAAGACATAAAGTCGAAATTGCAAGAAATAAAGTCATAATTGTGAGGAACAAAGTCAGAATTGTCAGAAATAAAGTCAGAAATGTCAGAAATAAAGTCGGATTTATGAAAAATACTACCTTACCCTAACCCTGCGTTTGGGCGCTCCCATGTATGGTAGGTTGTCCTGTTTCTTATGGGGATGGAGGGGGAGTGGTCATCCAGCCCTCCGAATGGCCCTCAAATCGGAGTCTTTTCCGAGGCAGACTCCAAACAGAGCGGTATAGATAGATATATTATAGATTCAAGATCTCAAGATTCAAAAGGTATAATACACATTTCAGAAAAAAATCGCTATTCACGAAGCAAACAAAACTTTGTGTAAACAACGATTTGTGAGCAGCAGTACAGTTATTTACATGTCCCGTGTATGAAGCTTGAAAAATAATCCAGCAGCAAATTTTAACCCCACACCTGGCGCCGGCAGTGTGGAAACCTGCGTCCGGAAGGGAATACCGAGAGCCCCGTCGCCAGTGTGTTACCTGTGTGCCATCGTCGGCTACTGATGAAGAAACGAGAGGTGCCCCATTTCCTCTGTAAAGATTTCAAGCCCTTCCCCTTGTGGCTCAGTTTTGAAGGGCCACTGCCCAGTCCAGGGAGCTCCATAACTAGGGGTGGGGCCAAGGGAAGGGAATTGGGATTGGCCCTTTGTCTTTTCCTCCTTGTGAGAAGTTGCCATTTGACCTTCTGCTCTTTTTTCCAGGCATCTTCGACACTAATTTTGGCCTTGCTCTGGGACTCCATAGTGGCCTGGAGCTCTGACATTACACCTATGTTATCACCGTTCACTGGCTGTGGCCTGGTATTCTGCCTTTTGGTTTTCTTTCTCCAGCTTCAAGGTCTGGAACTGAAAGTTGAGTGGGCGTTTTTTTCCGAAGTGTCAAATCAGAGGCTCTCATTCAGCCAGACGGGGCCTGAAGTCTGACGCCCAAGGCATTGTTGCTTCTCTTTCGAGGAAGATGTCAGTATTTTTGCAGTCAACAGACTCGTTTTTCTGGGCCGAAGCCTTCTCGGAAGAGCTCTTCGTCTCTTGCCTTGATATGGTCTCTGGAACGGAGCCTTTTCCTTTCCTTTTTCGTTTCCTTCCTTCCTTCCAGGCTATGTCCTGCCTCCTGCCTCAGATGAGGCAGCATCAAGGCTCAACTGCAGCTTCTTGATGCACGTTTGTTCTCTTGAAAAGTCCTGGGGCAGCTGTCAAACTCACTCTTCTCTGGCACCTACAGTGGAAGAGCATTTTGGGTTTATTGTCTCCTTCCAAGGTCTGAATGTGTAATTACAAAACCTTGCTGTGCTTTTCCTTTGAGGTTGAAGTTTTAATGTTTGCACTTTTAATAATTTTTTTTTTTAATTTTGATTGAATAATCACACATTTTAGGGGCGTATCAAAGGTAATAGTGGAAGTTGGCCAGGCATTATTTTGACTTTGGCTTTGTTTTATGTCTCCATTTTGAATATTGCAACTATGATTGCGCTTTTGGAGAATACAATGCTACAACATTAAATCCGATTTGATCTTAAACCTAAAGAATACATTTATAATATATCTGCTGTGTTGAAAAGAGATGTTTTTTCGAGCCTAAACTTTGACCGTTTTACACATGGCTTGTCCTTCATCTGGCATGATAAAAGAGCAATGCAAAGAGCGACCAAAAATCAGAGTTCAGTTTCTCCGAGTTAATAATTATGTGTATATGAGAGTAGTTTGTATATGAGAGTTGAGCCACCGACATTTGTTTTCTCTCCTCCCAGTGAAACAGTCGCCATGAAGCCGCGGCAGGGCCTGTCTGTGTGTCTGCTGCTGGTTCTTTGTGCAACAGGGTACGTTGACGGCGGAAACATTTTGGTCTGGTACACTGAAGGCAGTCACTGGATCAACCTGAAGCCCGTCCTGGAAACGCTCGTGGACAGGGGACACCGGGTCACGGTGCTGAAGCCCAGCTCCTCGCTGTTCATGAACACCAGCGAGCCCTCGCGCTTCTGTTACGAGCCCTTCAACTCCTCGGTCTCTATGGAGGCCTTGGAGGATTTCATTGAGGAATTTATCCATTTCACCATGTATGAGATGGACCATTTGAATTTTCTTCAGATACACTTTAGATTCATGGAATTGATGAAAAAGGACATGAACTACGCTCTCCAGTACTTGGACGGTGTGGTGAAATCTGACACGGTCATGGGTAAGCTGAAGGAGGCCAGGTATGATCTGATGCTGGCTGACCCCATCTTTCTCGGCAGTGAGTTGGTGGCTGAGATGCTGGGCATTCCCTTGGTCTACACTCTGCGCTTTTCCATAGCCCACACCTGGGAGAGGCTGTGTGGACAACTACCTGCTCCACCCTCGTTTGTCCCTGGTGCTATGAGCAAACTGACTGACAAAATGAACTTCCAAGAGAGGCTGTTTAACTTTGTCTTTTACGCCTCTCAGGACATAATGGCGTACTATATTTGGCAAGATGTGGATAAATACTACACGAAGATAAGAGGTGAGTGACTTGACAAACTTCAACTCGGATGGGCCAGTTACTGCCAGCTATGGAAACTTGCTCGAAATTGCTTCACACCTGAAGAATTTGGATGAGGCAGCAGGTGATCACCGCCGCTGCTGTTGCTTTGGAATGAGGAGCACACATGGCAATGTGGATCTAAATGTATTGTTCCCCTAGGTTGAAGTTCTATACTGACAGCAGCCAAAGATGCAAAATATAACAATAATATATGAAACATTACGCTCAAGGAGAGAAGCATGAATCTCTCCTTCTAGATAAATCCAGCTCCAAGTGGTTTGGTTGGCTACCAAGCTTCTACAACCACCTGCCAGTGAGTATTTCAACTGTTTGCTCTTTACGCTGTGACAGGTAAGCCCACCACTTTGTGTGAGTTGGTGGGTAGAGCTGACTTGTGGCTGATCCGAACCTACTGGGACTTTGACTTCCCCCGTCCTTTCCTACCCAACTTCAAATTTGTTGGCGGGATCCACTGCAGGCCTGCCAAACCTTTACCTGAGGTACTGACACCACTGACAACAGACACCGGTTGGGTTGTAACAGCCGCTTAACCAGGCCTCAAGAAAGCAGTTGATTGTCAATCACCTTAAAAACCTTTTGCCTTTTTTTTGCATTTCCTCTATGTACACTTTCATGTTATTGTGTATTTCTCTAATGGACCATTAGTGGTTTGACTTTTTTGTGTCATAGGAAATAAATCTTTGACCTGACTCTATTTTTCTGTAAACGAATATCAAGACTATGTGCTGTAGACAAGTTCTAAATAAAAAATATGTATATTCAAAGTCAATCTTCTAAGAGTAGGGAACAATGAAGACAGTTTTGAGAGGAGGGAGCTTTTAAACATATAGAGCAAAGAGAATATAACAGATTTTAATTTATGTCTCTTCCTCGAGGACTTGGAGAAATTCGTGCAGAGCTCTGGAGATGCTGGTATTGTGGTTTTTACCCTCGGATCTCTGATCAAGAACATCACCATGGAGAAGGGAAACATGATCGCATCAGCTCTTTCTCAAATCCCGCAGAAGGTAAGAGACAAGCATCATCAAACCCATTTAACAGATAGAGGCACAACTTATTTTTTTGCATTTGGATGATGTGTGGGTCTAAATGTTATCTCCAACAGGTTCTGTGGAAACACAGTGGAGAGAAACCAGAGACTCTGGGTGCCAATACAAGGATCTACGACTGGATCCCACAGAACGACCTTCTGGGTACTTGCAGTCGAAGTTCAAATCACTCATCTGCCAAACATGTTTGGGGATTGTGGAGTCAATGTAGTGCAGCACGGAGTGTCAACAAAAACCATTAAATAGCTAACATTACATTTAGCAGACGCTTTTATCCAAAGCGACTTACAATTGTTTAATCACCGACGGACGCAGCCATCAGGAGCAATTAGGGGTTAAGTGTCTTGCTCAAGGACACTACAGCATGCTAGCAGGAGGAGCCTGGGATGCAACCAGCAACCTTTAGATCACTAGACCACCAGCTCTACTGCCTGAGCTACTACCCCCGTAACCCAAAGGTACTTGGGGTATAGTAATAAAAGTGACTTGACCTGCCATACAGCACTGGAAAACGTTACAGTATAATGACACACTGCTTCTGGAGAAGTAGGTTAGTTTGATCTGTTTTCTATCCAACAGGTCATCCCAAGGCCAGAGCGTTCATCACCCACGGAGGCACAAATGGCATCTACGAAGCCATCTACCACGGTGTCCCCATGGTGGGAATCCCAATGTTTGCTGACCAGCCAGACAACATGGTGCACATGAAGGCCAAGGGGGCTGCGCTCATCAGGGACTTCAACTTCATGGAGACCCAGGACCTTGTGGATGCCCTCAAGGCCGTCATCAACGAGCCCTCGTGAGTTGGATCGACTACACATAACATTTGTGAAGGTATTGTCAGCCCATTAAGATATTGAGGATGTGAAGATATGAGGATATGTTTGGGTGGTGGCTTAATATTCAATATTACATTTCCCATGCACAAACACGAGAGGCTGCGGTAAAATGCTGAATAACAAGGCGTTTACACTCATCCCTTCAAACACCTTCTGGGAAATCACTGGACGCATTTTAGATGCAGATCATATTGCAGACATTCCCCATAAATGGTTCACTCATTCACATCCCCTTGCATAGAAAGTTTATATATTGCATTTACTTGGGTATGAGTTTGTGGGAAAACGACTGATTCCACTTATTCCCTCTGTACAGCTTTGCAAAATTGTGCACATGATGTTTATTACATTTTGGGTCATTACATTTTACATGTTTATTACATTTGGGGTAATTTGAAGTGGACTATGGAGTAATTAATTTGTTTGGGTTTCTGGTTCCCTACAGTCACCCAAATACCATTACAAACCAATAAATCCTCAATATTTTGGGCAAAGTGGGAACAAGACATTTTAGGCATTTCTGGCTTTTAGTAAACTTGTATTTGAAACAGGAGTTGTAATATGACGGATGGACAGAGTTCACAATGAGTCAGACAGAGAGCTGCAGATACTGATGAATGGCTCGTGTTCTGGATCAACCTTTTCAAATTAGATTCAGAACGCTGTACAATATGGCTGACACCAGTTAGTCAACTAACCAGTGACTGATTGGAACGCATCCTGCACATTGTCTAGTTATTAGGAGACATTTTTGTCAGGATGGTTGTCATCCCGCTTAAAAGACGTGTAAAGTAGATCCACACGTATTGTTTCTCCGCTGCCGTTCTTCCAGGTACAAAGAGAGCGTCATGCGGCTTTCCAGAATCCACCACGACAGGCCCATCAGCCCCAGGGACGAGGCCGTGTTCTGGATTGAGTTTGCGATGCGAAACAACGGAGCCAAGCACCTGAGGGTGGGGGCCTACGAGCTCACCTGGTACCAGTACCACAGCTTGGACGTCTTGGCCCTCCTCCTCTCCGTCGTACTCCTCCTCCTCCTCCTCTTTGTCAAGACCTGCGGCTTCTGCCTGCGGAGGTGCTGCGGTCGGACGAACGGCAAGACGAAAAGCAAGGCAGAGTGAGCGCGTCCAAATAGATGTGTGCTCCAGGTTGTGTTCCGAGTTTTCATGAGATAGAACTTCCACTGTGTTTTCAGAGTTAGAAACCCTCCCAGTCACGCACAAACTGCCTCTGTTGTAACGTCCCCTTTTCATTGCATGAACAAAAATAGCTTGAAATTGCACTGGACTTGTGCTGTATTATTTTCTTTGCATCCATATGAGGTGATTTTCAAGTAAGTGACTTTTTGGCAGACCAACCCCAGCACAAACTGGACGGCCAGGCACAGCTTAATGGCAATTGTTAAAAAGTGAAACTGATCTATACAAAAATAAATGAACGTGGCAATGAACCACTGGTAAAAATGTGTGACACTGTTTTAATTCCATGTCCATCCATCCTCCATGCATTTATTTTTTTTTTACCTGTTCTGTCATCACGCTGGACATACAACAGAGTATTTGTTCCATTGCATCTAGGACGGAGTTAGTCTGCAAGTGGAGTTCAATTTCTCAACCTGCAATGCAACTCTTTATTCATTCTTTAATCATCAAAAACTGCTGCAACAACTCTGTCCTGTGGACGACTTGTGGGATTTGTTACACAGAACCACCAACAATCCCCCTGTTTGGAGAACCATCTTACCATGATTTGGTCTTCAAACAACTTATCATTATTACTACTCCAAGAGTGAGAATCTCAACTGATGAGACGAATAAACATAGAAACAAACAAAAACATGTACCTGGAAAAACGTAAACATAGAAACATCACATATCAACATGTATCGACAAAACAGAGTTAACAGCCCCCCCGTGACGAGCCCCCCACACATGTGAGCGCCAGAGAACAGAGACCCAGACAGCCAGGTGTGAGGATGGGATGAGACCACAGAGGCAGCCTGCCCCGAGCACACCCGGCCAGGCTCAAGCCCCCAAGCCCGGCCCCAAACCAAGTTCAAGAGATTATTTGTCACATACGTACATATATATACGGTCATACATGTATGCAGTGAAATGTCATGACACCCGGTGATAACGCACAATAAGCTCTATAAGCTCTAAAAATACTAAAACGTGCATAATCGACATAAGGTGCTCGCACAGGCAGCCGCAAGGGACGGGGCCACAATCGCGATTCTAGGTTGTATAATTAGATAATTGAATTAATTGTCTGTGTTGTATTTAATATACAAGCAACTACACCCCAAACCAACACACGGACGCCAGCCGCAGGGACCCCCCAAGGGCACATGCAGGACGTGGTGATAACAAGAAATTGTGACCCACCGCAGCCTTACATTTGGTGGCGTTTGACTTTTTTTTCGCAGCATCTAGAAGTGAAGAATCAGAGCTTCAAAACAAGGTGTCCCTTGTGCAAATCAAGCAATATTTTTAAAGCTATGACTTGTTAATGGCAAGAGTGTGGCAAACTGTGATTCTGAGATAATCACCTTAAAAGTTTTCCCCCACACTTGGCTATATTCAGCCGGCTCCCAGAATGCAAATGGTTGGAGGACCAACACAGCCACATGGCCAATTGACACACTGCTGAATGGGGACTTGACACCCTGGTGAATGGGATAATCTCTGCATTGTTCTTGTGTTTTGAGGGAATGTTGAACAGCGTCATCAACACACAATATCTTTTGTTTTAAAAAGGAATTTATTTAACAGTAAGAATTTATATTTAGAAAATGTATGTATTATAAAAGTGGAATTACTAAAATTTAGAGTCTATCAATAATAATAGACAATAAATAAATCAATAATATGAATCTCTGTATATCAGCTTCAGGGTGCCATTTATTATATAAATGTGCGTATGCCAAATATCTTCAAAGATGTTGGCATTATTATGTGGGCTAACCCCAGCCCTACTCCAGCTACACTCAGTTTTAGTTCTTGAATGCATCTTCCAATGCACCTGAACACATCATCAGTGATGTAACCTGGTGTCCTCGTGTGTTTTGGGTCTCTCAACATCATACACCCTCTCCAAGGCGACCCCACCACGGCTGATTGGACCACGGTGTGTGTTCAGGAGGCATTTGCTTGTCCCCATGGACCTTCTCTCCGGATCCAGAGCCATCTCGAGGCTTTCTCAGCTGCTTCATTGATGTTCTTGATGGCTCTGCTCCTTGCTCCTCCTGTGATGCCCAGTACACTGAGGGCTCTGTTGAGTGAGTGACCCACAAATCCTCTGCAGCCTACTTCAATGGGCATGCACCTCGCCTTCCAGCCCTGCTCTCGACAGTTGATGACCAGATGTTCATATTTGGTCCGCTTCCTTACATGAGCCTCCCCCAAGCGGTCCTCCCATGGCACTGTCAGCTACATGACAACGATGGTCTTGGTAGACCAGAAGTAAATCCTGCCTCAGACAATGTGCTGCGGGAATCTCAGCTGTTTCTCCAGTTCCACTGAGAGCTGCCAGTCCCGAGCCGTTGACAGGATCCCTGCCGCCCTCTTGTGTCCTGCCCTTGGCTGCACCCCTGCCCTAACAAAAGCGATTGCGCTAGTGGTGTTGCATACTTAACTTTCTGATGGCTTCTGCAATCGGTTTCAGCACCTGGTTATGGCGCCAGGGGTATCGGCCCTCGCCAAGAGCTTTTGGGCAGGAGCTCAGTATGTGCTCCAACGTTTCCCTTGCTGAGCACAATGGGCAGTTCGGAGTCTCGACCTTTCCCCAGGTGAAGAGGTTCGCCAGGCTAGGCAGGACATCATACACTGCCCGAATCAGGAAGGTGATGCTGTGTGACTCAGCCTGCCAGAGGTCCGTCCAAGTGACTTTCCGGTCCACGGCCTGCTCCCACCTTGTCCAGGCCCCCTGCTGCCTCAAGCCAGCCGCTCTGCTGGATCTTCCTTCCTTCCCTGCAGCCCTCACCTCACCCTGAATCTGCCTCCGCTTCTCCTTCCTCTTGCACTCCTTATGCCGAGGTGTTGGGAACATTCCCAAGCCCGCTCTACCATCGGCCACCACCACCTCCAAATCAGCATCCAGCACAGCAGCCTGGGCACTCCTCTTCCTTCCAGTCTTCAGCACCGCTCCAGCCTGAGCCACCTTTGGGTCTCTAGAGTCTCTGTACATCAGCACCTCTCGAGTCCGTGTAACCTTGAACTCTTCTTCCAGAGACTTTAGGGGCAACCGGAGTTTTGTATTGTTCCCGTAGAGGGCAATGTTGCTGAGGCTTCTTGGCAACCCCAACCATCTCCTGAGACAGCTGCTGACCTTCCTCTCCAAGGTCTCCACGGTGGACATTGGGACCTTGTAGACAAGTAGCAGCCATAGTATCCTTGGCAGAACACAATGCGGATATATCTACGCTTTGAGCTTGCCTGGAAGCCCGGATTTGTCGACTGATCTTAGCCAGCTATCCAGTTCCTGGCAGATGGACTTAACAGATGAGGAGTCCTTGAGGCTGCTGACAAACACCTTGCCCAAGCTCTTCACCGGCTTCTCAGAGATGGTTGGTATTTGCTTCCCTTCGATGTTAAATCAGAACCTGTCGGTGACCTTGCCCTTCTTCGCCACTAGTGATCTGGACTTGGCTGGTTTGAAGCTCATACGCGGCCGGATAAGCTTTTCCAGACCTTGCAGGATCCATCTGCTTCCTGGCACAGACTCCGTGGTGACTGTCAGGTCATCCATGAAGGCCCTAATTGGTGGCTGGCGGATTCCTGATTGGCTCCGGGGGCCCCAGCACTCTGGCTCAGCTGACTTCACAAGCATGTTCATTGCATGGGCAAACAAGGTTACCGAGATGGTGCAGCCTGTGATTATCCCAACCTCCAGCTTGTGCCACTCTGATGTAACTGCTCCTGCTGAAACTCTCATCCTGAACTGGTGGTAATAATCCAGGATCAGGTCTGCAACATGGTGTGGCACATGGTGTTTGGTCATGGTGGTCTCGACCAGTTTGTGGGGGACGGAGCCATACGCATTGGCTCGGTCAAACCACAGCACTGTGAGGTCTCCCTTGTTCTCGCGGGCTTCCCGGATGAGCTGTGTCACCACTCCAGTGTGTTCTAGACACCCCCGCACTCCAGAGATCCCTCCCTTTTCCACTGAGGTGTCTATGTATTTGTTGTTGGAAAGGAAGTCAGACAGCCGCCTTGCTACTATGCTGAAGAAGATCTTTCCTTCTATGCTCAGCAGTGAAATGATTCTGGACTGGTCAATCTTCTTTCAATCCGCCTCTTTAGGGATCCAGACTCCTTCAGCACATCTCCACTGCTGTGCCACCTTCCCTCTCCTCCAGATGACTCTTAGGATCTTCCAGAGTCACTTGAGTAGCAATGGGCAGTACTTGTAGACCTTGTATGAGAGCCTGTTTCGGGGCTCTTTTCATTTTCTTTTCGCCCCTGGCTGCATTTGACTTGAAAATCTTGTGCATTACTACTTGTTCATAATCCGCATCACCAACCTCAACGGACTTCAACACATCATCTTCTTCCGTTGTAACAAGAACGGGCGTGTCATCGTCTCCTCCTGTGGTCCTTGTAAATACTCAGTTTCATCGTCACATTCAGGTTGAAATCTGTTGTTTTAAATGTTCTCCAAGTCCGAGATAACGCCGGTGTCAGCTTCAGCGTCGCTGTCGGAGAACTGACTATCATCGCGGAAAATAGAGTACAGCACGCGCTGCTCACACTGACTTGGATCTACCGCACTGGTCAGATTAAGGTCCGCGATATGATTTAGATCTTCCTCCACCAGCTTCTCCCGATCCATAACAACACGGAGCCGAAAGTTTTCACAGACAAGTGAAACCTGATCCTTGGCTTGTTTATGGAAGTGACCGCAGCATTTCTTCCTCGATGGTGTACTCCCCCTCCACAATGATTTCTGTGTGTGTGTAAAAGTAGTACGATTTCAGGTTAAACCCTATCAAAACGTTTTCACATTGTGACTTCACATCACATGGAATATGAAGGAATGATCTTCACCTGGTCGCTTTAAAGGAAACAATAGATAGGCGTTGTTCAGCGTCTCGGTAAGTGCACTGTGTTTCCCCATGTAATCTAACGGGAATATTTAACTCCACGGTTTAACATTTATCTACTATTTATAAATCAAAGTCGGTTTCGAAAATACGTTGAGAGATTAAAAAGAAAAAAGGAACACGAATCTGGAAAAAACAAATTTTCCTTCTAGAAAGGTTTTTTTAAACGTATTTGGCTGCTCCTGGTCATTTTAGAAATGCGCGAGAAAGCGGGCTTTGCTGCGGTGGGTCACATTTGTTAAATGAAGAGCGTGCCAAGGGTCAGTAAAATGAAAAGGTAAACTTGAAAATGAAACTGTAATTCCACAACGGCCTTATCATTTTCCACGTATGAGTGTGTTATTTGAGTTCAAATGAAAATGCAATAATCCAATTTGCATTTTCATTTTCACACACTGGTATGGCGTTCTATGGCCGTATTACAATGAAAAGCTGTTTGACATCTCATTTTCAAATGTGGCAAATTATAATGCTATAGTGGATTTTCATTTTCAAGTTTACGTTATCATTTGAATATAATAAGCTGTACTCCACTCTCTCTAACCTTACCCATCTATATTGTGTTGATCCTTGGCGTTTCACTCACTTTCCAAAATAAGGTGTCACTCACCAGACCGAGAGTCTCAGCACAACACACCGAGAACATGTGCGCTCCTCGGGTCCACTAGGGGGCAGGACACAGGACACGCACCGTCTGGGTGTGGAATGACAGCCGCAATAGGCAAACAAACATCTCATCTCTAGTGCAATGTGTCGCCTCCGGGGGGGAAAAAAAAAAAAAAAAAAAAGCATCTGTGAAAAAGCGGATAAAAAAAAAAAAAAAGAAGAAATGACGCGGTGAATGATTTGGGAGGCTCTCTAACGGCTTCCGGTTGTTGCGCGCTATAGCGCATGGTACTGCCGGCGGAGCGTGGCTTCCTGCTTGCCGTGGTATTAACCAATCATGTGGCAGGGATTGGTAAATCAATGCAATTTCTCCCAATCAATACACAAGGAGCTGATAAGGCTCAGGTAGTGTCCTGATTGGCTGAACTCAAACGCTCTGCGCAGCCCTCCACGGAGCATGATTGGAGGACCAATTAACCAGGCGGGAGGTTTATTGGCTGGTTGCGTCAGGAAACCACACAAAGCGACTTCATTTCGTGCCTTTAATTCGAAAACATTCATGACCCACCCGTAAGGTTCTGAAGCACAGCATACTGTGCAACCAAAATAATATTCATAGCAGGCATGGGAGCATTTACTGCAAAGTAAAAGTTAAAAAAAAAAGCATTCAGCCTTAAAAGGTGATGGTAATGAAGTGATGTAAATAATAATGCAGTTTCCGCCATGCCCACACTAAGTTATCCAGGAACAAAGAAAAGACAAACAAAAAAAAGAAAAAGTAAATTCATGTGTACAAATGTGGCATTCCCACATAGATAGATAACACATTCTCTGTCTGTAATGGACAGAGTGGACAATAATATTATTCTTTATTATTTCAATCACCATTTCTTGACTTTGCCATCTTCCTTGACTTTCCACAACATTAGTTCCATGCAAGCAGCGGCGTCGTCCGCGGTGTCGTGGCCGCAAACTAGGAGAGACCACAGAATTAACAGTCAAAACACAACAAAGAAATGAGGGGAATATTAATGTCGTCACTGCATCGACACCTTTTTAACCCATCCCCTGTTCAAAATATGTTTATTCTGAAAAAAATGCATTTGTTCTGTGATTTTAGTTTAAATTAAATTTCCTTTATAATAATAATAATAATAATCTGCACACCTAGATCCATCCACAGTACCATCAAATTCAAAAGTATTCTCAGGGAGCTTCTTCCAGGCAGATCTGTTCACTATTAAATGACAGTGTGCATAGATCTAACTGTGCTAGAGCTCTCCCCCAACCCCCCTTTCTTCATTGCACTTTTCTCAGCAAACGCTCCATTCACATGATTAGCGGTTGTACTGGGCGGCGGCGGCGTCAGCGTCTCTCTTTCCCCGGTCACCCACCGCTTTCTTGGATGATCCTCCGCAGGTAGTCGGCCGTGAGGTTGTTGAGGGTCAGTTTGTGTGGCGGACCCAGGCGGTGGGGGAACACCACCGAGGTGTCCACCACCGTGCCGTGAAGCAGCTGCAGTAAATGATACAAGGGGCGAGTGACGCTCTGGATGTTGGTTTCTCTAAACTCAGGAAGAGAAATTGTGCTTGGATACAATTTTTTGACGTGTGTAGTTCAATTTCAGGGCACATTTTATACTTAACATACTCAATACTCTTGTATAAATTTTATACCCTTAATTTAAATCAAATATCCTAAGAGTTTTGCATCCAAGTTATACTTTTTTTTTTTTTCTTCATTTGAGGACACCCAAAACAAAAAACAATCTAAAACGGCACCAAACGCTTTTAGTTTAAGCAATTAATGACGATGTGATGCTATTAAACAAGTGTTTCTACTTCAATACTCGAGTACATTTTATAGCCAATACTTTTAATGAAATGGCCACTACACCGCGTGAAAGTGAAGTTGTTCTCTGCACCGCGGGGGGTAGTCAAAGTGCCCCTAACGCTACACGCCACTTTTCCCCATTTTATCTTAACTTTTGAACAATATGCTGTGATGACAGATGTGTTTAGATGGCGCCGTGTTTTCAATGGCATCAAAGCCCCCATACTCTCATTGTCGGCGCGCATTTGCGAGCGGATCTCGGGCACCCCCCTGGGCGGAGGGGCCACGCCCGTCTCTCTCTCCCTCCCTCCCTCCCTCAAAACGAGTCTTCCGCCGCGTTGGCTCACCTTCAGCGCACAGAGGTCGGTTTCCAGGCCGTGTCCGATCACAATGGTGTCGGCGCTGATGAAGCTCAGCAGGGTCTGCTGGACCTCTCTGATGGAGGGGCTGCTCTTCTTCACATCCTTCTCACTTATCCCTGAAAATCTGTTCAGCCGGAACGGAGTTGAAAAAAAAAAATAAAAATAAAAAAAACAGCAATGACAATCAATCTATCTATATATATATTTTTTTATTTCAAAGTTTGCAAACTGCCCTGCGTTGGGCGTTGCCACCTGGTGTTGTAGTCGATGACCTCGTTTTCCGGCCTGACGAAGGTGTCGTAGACTACCTGCAGGCTGGAGTCCACCACCGTCACCCTGGACAGCTCTAGACCGTGGGTGGTGTAGCACTAGTCAAACACAAAGAAACGGGTGAAAAAAAATAAAGCGATATTGCGAAGACACAGACAAATTTTATGCATCACTTAGAACGCCAACGCCGTTCAAAAGAGAGTTTTGTTTTTTTTCCCTCTTTAACTTCAGAAGCACGATGTCACCATTTCACAGTCCAGCGAGCAGACCCCCGGACAGCGCTGATCCGAGTCCTCCCTGCGCTGCGTGGACACGAAGCCATCCAGGCTGACGGCATCGTGGACATGCAGCTGAGACGGAGGGACACACACACACACACACCTCAAACTTCAGAGAGGAAAAATATGCAGATTTCGAAAAGGTGTCAACTCTCCCCCCCCCCATGGTACCTTGAAGACCTGGCATCCAGGAGCGCCCATCACTCCTTCACAACAGCTGTAGCGGGTTTCCACCCCACCGGGTACTACAGAAGGTCCCAAACACAAACAGCGAGTGTTTTGAGATAGAGATAGAGATAGATAGATAGATAGATATATCGATATAGATAGAGCACTTACATTTTTTTAATCAAATTACAAAAAACAACCTGAAGTGACCCACCTCTGTTTTCCACACCTTTCCCATAGTGGTACGTGCACTCCTCTTTGCGAGTGTGCTTCCCTGTGCGGCTCACAGAGTACGTGGCTCCGCACCGGCAGCAGAGCCTCTTCAAGGCTTTCAGCAACAAAACACACAGAATTTATTTTAAATCTAAATAGCGGACAGTAGAAATGTTTATACATGTAATGCCACATGTACTGCATAGCTTTTTAATTTATTTTGTAAATGACACAAAAGGTGTGCCCTCGGGAGTAACCGAGTGGAACACCCATTACATCATGCATTTAAAAATACATCTATTGCATTGCCATAGTACTATATTTTATAGTAAAATGTGTTAATTATATTTACTGTCGTTGGTGCATTTCTTATTGTCAGAAAACAGAACAGCGCCGCCTGGTTTCTCAGGGTGCAGCAGGGGGTAGTTGTTCTCAATTAGCTTCTCCTCATGCAAAACATACTCCTTTAAACTGTCGTAGAGCGCGGCGTCACCTGCCAGAGACACAGGACGGGACCCCGGCACAAGTAACGCAAAGGCACCAAGATTTGACCCTGTGCATGTCCATCAATGATTGCAAAAGGGATTTGTTTAATCCTTTAAAATAATGCTTGTGGAAACACACCCACCCACACACACACACCAACTCTTTAGCTCACCATTTACAGCTAGCTTTGCCAGGTGAAGTGGAATATTTCCTTTAGACCTTTTCCTGCCGGTGTCGTTATCACCTGCAAAGACAATAATAAATGAAAAAAAAATAATAATAATCAGCTGCATGGAATAAATTTAAAGATAGAAAAAAGATGAAGGTATCTCTACCTCTTCGTTTAGGCTATAGCACTATGATAAAAACTGAGTCCCACCACCCCCTTGCATCTGACATGCATCATACAAGGTAGAAAAACATTTCATGCACAGAATCACCTTTTGCCACAACAGCACTTTGGTTTTTCAGCCTCTTCAGCGCATTCACAGCTACGCTCAGGTATTTCAGTTTGTTGGCACTGCGGTTATAAACGGTCCTCTCCTCCGCCAGCGCCTGCCAAAATTATGCATTAGGAAAAAAAAAAAAACGTAATGCGTTGAATATTTCTGCAAACTCCCATGCAGGAAAACAATCTTATTTAGTATCGAATTGTGCCTTCAATGCTACCTGTATAACACTATGCTAACACTACGCATTTATATATAAGAGAAAACTATAAGTGGGATCGATTCTCCAACCAATAATGTTTTTTTTGTGGAATTAAACATTTTTATTTTATTTTTTATTTTTTTGTTCCTTATTTTCCTGGCCGCCCGCCGGGAGCATGGACTCACCTTGTCGAAGGCCTCCTTGACGTTGGGGGACGTTTTGAGGAGCTCCTCCGTGAACATGTTGACGTAGCGCTGTCGGACGTCGTGGGGAACCTTGTCCTTCACCCGCTCGGGACGCTGCTTCACCTTGCGTTTGGTCAGAGGCTCCAAGGACGAGACGAGAAGAAGTCAGACGCAGGGGTTCAAGGAGATCCATTTGGTACAAGACGGTATCTGAGGTTCTACTAAACTCTCAAAAAATGTAAAGACAAACCATTTACCTCTTTCCTCCCTCTCTTTCTTGCCTTGACAAAAATCAAATATGACCAAGGTCCTCAAAAACACAAGTTACTGATGACTATTGGTGCCCTCCCATACAATATTTAAACTACGGGTGTGTGGTACTGTCCAGAGTGATGATTTTCTAATCAACTAGTTTCTAGTTGATTAGTTTTAGTAACAAATCATGATTAGTCATTAAATCAACTGGAATATATAATTACTGATAGAAGTAATTTATACCTGACAATGAGGATGAAGCTGCAATACAACAGTAGAATAACTTAAGTCACATCTTCAAAGTCCGTCTCAGATCGGACCTGAGGTCATTCGGTCCGAATAATTATTTTTTTGGTATTTCCACATCTGAATGTGTACTTATTATTCTGCCCTCACGGGGTGGCAGGGCGTGGTCGATTCCCAACAGAATTCATTGGAACGGGGGAGAGATTTTGACTTTGAGCATTGACGTTTACCTTGGCGGGGACATGAACCGCGCCTTGCGGAGCCGAGGCGGCGGCCGCCGAGCCCGCCTGGGCCAGAGTGGAGACGGTGGAGAACGGGGACACGGATCCCGAGGAGCCAACGGGCGCGGGGCCCGGCGCCCGGTAGCGGTGCGCGGCCATGACGGCGGTCGGCTGGAGCGCCCTGGACACCTGGGGGACCGAGCCGGCGTGGAGGGGCGTGAGGACGGAGGAGACCGAGCCGGGGACGGGGGTGACGGGCAGCGGGTAGGAGCCCTCCGGGATGATAAAGTGCAGGTTGTTGCCCACTCTAATGACGGCGGTGCCAGCGGGGATGCACTTCACGTAGGCTGGAGGGGGACGGGGAACATAGAAAGTAAAAAACGAGTTAAAAAAAAACAAAAACCACCTCAAACCTGTAGGGAGCCATTTTAGGAAAGGTGGCCACTTAAGACGGTCTCATTATGGAAGGGTTAGGTTACTTGATTTGGAAATATCCCAAGAGAACATAAGGGGCTTCCCTTGGGCAGCGTGGGATATCCCAGAATAACAAAATGATTCTTTTATCAGGTTGACTTAATGCAGCATAGAACTTTTTTTGTTTGCCGCTGCCTTTTACTAAACCAAATATTCATTTCTTGTGTGCATTCTATGTGCTTTTATAATGTGCTTATTTTGCACTTTATCTTAATTCATTTTTTTGAAAGCCCTTTGAATTGCCTTGTTGTAATGTGATTTATAAATAAACTTGTCTTACAAACTTTCAACTTTACAAATTTTCAAGTCAAAAACATAGTTGTGGTACTTGGTTTTAGTTACGGTTCTTCAGCTGAACATCATGTGAAGGGCGTCGCCGCACGAGGCCACTTCGCATTAATTCAACTAACCTTTTGACTAAACAAGGACCTGGTTAGGAACCTTTCCTTTTTTTTGCATCCATAACCCGCATGCACACTATAGGATGCACCCTCGCAAATAAGACGCTTTGTTTAAAATGTGGGTTCTCGCCAGCTGGTCCGCCTCGACGCACCGTTCTGCAGGGAGCCCAGCTGGCCAGCCTGGTGCAGCGGCTGGAGAGTGAGAGGGGAAACGGGGGGAGGAGGAGGAGGAGGAGGAGGAGCAGGAGGAGCAGGAG
The DNA here is from genome assembly GCF_960531495.2 of Zeus faber. NCBI lineage: Eukaryota > Metazoa > Chordata > Actinopteri > Zeiformes > Zeidae > Zeus > Zeus faber. The sequence continues at coordinate 6,331,157 of NC_137203.1, forward strand.
CGGCCCCGTCCTCAGTCTTGCTCGGAGCGACGGACGAGACGAAGGACTGGCCTCCCTTCACCGAGGCCGTCAGAGCCGCCGCCCGCTGCTGAACCTGCTGGATCCTGGGGGCGGAGGCCGCGGGGTAGGGGCCACGCAGGGGAACCAGGACCTGGGGCTGAGGTCTGCTCGCCGCCGCTGACTGATGAGACAGGACGGTTAAACGACATTTTTGCGTCCGTCCCCCCACCCCCCCCCCCCCACTGTCGCAAATGCAAAAAAAAACCTTAAAGTTTACAATAACTATCATTGGCCCACTTGGGGAATCCTGGCAAAGTATTTTGAACGGTCTTCTGATTCAGCGTTAGCGGCCCCATAAAAGGAACCTGAACCGGACCGCGATTTTGTTGCGTCTCTATTTACGTTTTGGTCTAAAGGAATGTGAACATTAATGCAGGAGGAAAGAGGCGTCACGTCGACAGGAGAGAGGCACCTCTGTGTGTTTGGGAACATGAGCCACTCTCTTCTGCGGGGGCAGAGGTTGGGGTTTCACGTGCACCTCGGGCTCCTCCACATCTGCATCGTCCTCCTGAAACGAAAGAGAAGGTTTGTTCCGCAGCCGTAAGGAGGGCGTCGCCTGCGTTCAAGCAACACCGCAGCTTACTCACTGGCTCGGCGGCCGCCCGCTCCACCCGATCCGCCCGCTCCGCCTCCATGAAGATCCGGTAGCATTCCTCCATCGGGTCGCTGTCGGACAAGTCCACGTCGGAATATCGGAGCTCCTCCCCGGGTTCCTCCTCCGAGCTGGACTTGATGAGGATCACCTCCCGCACCCCGGCTCCCCCGGGGAGCGGCGCGGCGGGGGCAGACGCCGATGGGACGGGGGCGGACGGAGGCCGGTCCCGGCCGCCGTCTGCGGCGGCGGGGCCGCCTCCCTGCGTCTGGTCCGTGGGTCTCCGGGCACACGGCGCGGGGGACCGCAGCTGGTGTTGCGCCGTCTTGTGGGCCGGCTGCTCGGTTCTCTGGGCCTGGTGGGCTGCGAGGGTGAGGCTTTCGCAGGGAAACGACGCCGACGACTCCTCCTCCTCCTCCTCCTCCTCCTCGCCACGCAGTCTCGCTACGTTCGTGTCGTCCGAGCGGCAGGGCGCGGCAGACTGAGGCGACCCCGCCCTCTCCTCGACAGGCACGGCCCGGGAGGGATCGGGGGAGGATGCTGAGGGACTCCCGGCCTCGGCGTCCACATCGTCGCTGCCGCTCTCCTCCATCACGCCGTGGGCCTGAGAGCGAGTGAACCGGCGGTTTTCGCTTTTCAGGTTTTCCAGACACCTCGACAAGCCGTCGAACACGTCATACGGTTCACTGTCGCGCGGCCGGGCCACGGGAGCCTCAAGGGGACATCCGGTGTCATCTTCAGCGCCGTCGCTGTGTGGTACAGGGAGTTCCGGGGAGGACCCGCTCTTGGCGTCGTTCGCAGCTCGGGTCGGCGCAATATCGGCACTGACCCCCTCCGCTTCCGCCGCCGCGTCCTGGCCGACGCAGAGGTCGTGAAGCCGACTTCTCTTTTTGTCCGGCGAGGACGGGATGTCGATCACCAGGTCGCCCTCTTCCAAAAGGTCGTCCGGCGGCTCCGGCGAGGACTCTCTGGCCGGCCCCGCGTCGCTCTGCTCGCCGCCCGGCTTCCTCGCCCTCTTGGCGCCCCCGCTTTTACCGTTCTGCTCCCGGCCCGACGAGCTGTAAGAGCGCAGGTCGGCGGAAAAGTTGGACAACGGGTCGTACTCCAGGTCAGTCCTCGGTCTGGAGCCGTCCACCACGTACTTGGGTCTCTGGGGACCCGCTTTGACGCCTTTGCCCGCCGTCCCACACCTGGAGACGGGGCGCTCGGGTGCGGCGCCCAGGCCGTCTACCTGCTCCGTTTGGAAGCGCGACAGCCGGCGCTGCTCCTTTTCCACTTCGTTCTTGATGGTCTCGATCTCCTTGTTGATCCTCTCCAGCTCCTGGAGGCACTCGGCGCTGGTGTCGCCATTCACCAGGACTCCACTCAGCGGAGTGGGACAGTAGTTTGGGATTCCTGTTGGGCAACGAAAAGAAAGGTCCATACAGGGCGTCAGAGAGCTCCGTTGAACACCTTGTAATAACCTGAAGAGAAATTCTCACACAATTTAAGACAAATGGTCTCTCTAAGTCAAGAAAAGTGTTGCGGGTAGGGACTATATTAGTGCAGGACAGAGGCAACTAGTATAAATGAAGTTATGAACAAGCTGATTCTATGAACTGTTATTAGACCAGACATCAAGGCAAGTGATTAGGAACTGGAATTTAAAATCCAACTAGTGCCACATCAGTGCCACATTTCCTACATAAGAGACTAGGAGAAGGGTTTTCTTGGGTTTCTCACGACAGGCAACTATAGGTTTTTCCATATAAATCTAATTGGGTTCATCCAGAACAGGTAAGTGAACTACGAGACTCGTTAAAAAAAAAAAGACATATGGATACGATGGTGAAATTAAGAAAGTAAACTATGAATTGAAGACACCTGCCTGGCATAATCACATAAACATGAACATTTCATTTCCCAGGGTCATTCAGCTTAACACTGGACAAAGGGCGGTAAACACACATTATTAAACACTAGAGCTGCAACTATTAGTCGAATAATCGATTAGTCGCCGACTTTTTAATTTTTTTATAGTGGATTAATCGTTTTGAGCCATTTAAGAAGAAAACTTCCAAGCTGTCCGATTCCAGCCTCTTAGATGTGAATGCGAGGTCTTCGGGAAACAGCGACCGACGCCTTTCAGCTTTTTCTGACGTTGCACGGACAAAACAACTAGTCGATTAATCGAGAACACAACCGACGGGCGAAAACAGCCGTTTTGGGGGTTTTTTTTGTTCCCCCCCCCTCGACACGCGTCCGCGTCCCCACCCACCTGGGAGCTCCGCCGCCGCGGGGGGCTGGAGCGCGTCTCTCTCGTGCTTGTACAGACAGTGCGGCCGCTCACAAAGTCCGCGTTTCAGGAAAGGGCAGCTTATCTCAGAGAAGAGACCGGACGACGGCAACATCTGCGAGGAAAACGACAACAGCTAAAACATTTAAAAAGAAAGAAAGAAAGAAAGAAAAAAAAAAACCCCGAGAAGCTGCTTAGACGCGTTCGATCAACGTTGATTAGCAGGTGTGCGGGTCGTGGTCGTGGTTGGGGGCGTTTTCTCTTCGTATTTATAGACTCCGGCCACGTCGCACACACGCAATCAAAAGTACACGCTGCTTCGTTTAATCCGTTTTTTTTTATTGATACCTAGTCATTATTGATCATTTAATTATTATTAATTCGTTATAGAACTGACAATACATTATTATTATTATTATTATTATTATTATTATTATTGTTATTATAATAATTATAATTATAATTATTATTATTAGTAGTAGTGGTAGTAGTAGTAGTAGTAGTAGTAGTAGTATTGTAATTGCTTTTATTATTAAAAATTGTATTATTGTTAATAATAATTATAATAATACTAACCCTAATACTAATACTAATAATAATAATAATTATAATAGTATTTATGCATGTAAGCCGCCAATAAAAACCACAAACCGCCAGTTAAGATAACGATACCCACCGGGTTTTTTTTCCACATTTTGAAAAATATCCTATAAATAATACAAAGGTAAATGAGTTTAAATGTACGTTAGCCGCCGATATTAAAACCACAAACCACCAGTTATACCAATAATAATAAAATCATAATCATAATAACAATCGCTGTCTATGATGAAATATCAAAAACGAAATAAAAATGACCGAACCGACGTGCTGCAGTAGCCTCGCCGCGCCGCTGGATGGCAGCGCTGCACTAACTGAAATGGAATAAACCGGGACCGGAAGTTGTCGCTGTCTGCTGTGGACAAAATCGAAGCGGGCGCCGGCGGCTGCCGTTCCGAAAGCACTGTGTGTTGATAGACGTGTTTTGTGCTTAAAATGCAAACTAGTGACGACGATGATGACGACGACATCGCCGAGGATGAAACTGAGTGGCAGAGCAGTTTGACAGAGTTGGAAACCCACCCGGCGGCGGCTGCTGCTGCTGGTAAACTCATTACGAGGCAGAGAAACTGACCCAAAAGTCAACAAGTCCAAGTTCGAGCCGTGTTGACGTGCGTGGCGCGTTTCGGGTTGCACTCCAACGTCTGTCTGTCCATGTGTTGTCTCTAATGGTTTTGGCTTTTAATTTCTGTGCTTGTGTCCTTCTATGCTTTGGTACAAATAAACCTGCCTTGCCACCATTCTGTCTTCCCAAGGGAGTCACATCGACGGGCCACCTCCACAAGAAACCTCCCGAAGAGTTATTCTGCATTTTGACCTGGACTGCTTTTATGCCCAGGTGGAGATGATCCGGAACCCTGCTCTGCGGAATGTGCCTTTAGGTGAACTGCCGCGCTTACGTGGCCGTCGGGTGTGACTGTATGTGTGTCATGGAGAAGGGGTAGTTTATCTCTGTCATATCCTGCGTGTTGATTCAGAAAGTTGGCGGTCAGCTGGGATTCAGTCGTCCGTTACTGACGGAATCATGGCTGACAAAATGGCCCGTGTTTCCTGTAGGTATTCAACAAAAATATATCATAGTTACCTGTAACTATGTGGCGAGGGACCAGGGTGTCACCAAGCTGATGTCAGTTGCCGATGCCAAAGTGAAATGTCCTAATCTGGTGTTGGTTAAAGGAGAGGACCTGACACACTACAGGGAAACGTCTTACAAAGTCACAGGTATCTGATTTAAATGTCATCAAATCTTATCTCGTAATATTTTAGCTAAACCCCATTGTCATCCCTGTTGATCTGCCTACTTGTCATTTCAATACCATCCCACTCAAAAACTGATGTTTTCCATTATGTTGTATGTTATTCTATTCACTGTTAATGCGATGACTCATAGAAAATGTGAACCAAACTCTCCCTAATCTGTCCCCCAATGACTGTTGCATTGCAAAATAATTTTCTGACTCATTGTTGCATATGTACACTCACCTTGTCCTTCCTGTCTTGTCACCCGCACAGAACTACTGATGTCCTACTGTCCATTAGTGGAGCGACTGGGCTTTGATGAAAATTTCATGGACATCACAGGGATGGTGGAGAGGAGACTCACACAAACGACAGACTCTCACAACGCTTCATTTGAAGGACATGTCTACAACCATGCCAGTATGTTCTGGATAAGTAGCTACCGGGGCCCGCATGTGCCTCACTGAAACTAGGAAGTGAACTGTGAAACAAGCTAAAGGCCAAATGAATAAAAAATTTGCATTTTCATCTCAGTTTTCTGTTAGATGGAAAGGCAGCCTTTAGCAACTCAAGGGACACAACTGGAAAACCCCTGTATACTGTAACTGGTCACACTTTTAACACAGACCAAACTGTATAGTGTTTCCCGTTCACTATAGGTGGAGCTGACAAAGCCGGGGACCACCCGCGGTTGGTGTTAGGTTCCCACATCGCAGCCGAGCTGAGAGCGGCCATCAACACTAAACTGGGCCTCACTGGCTGCGCCGGCGTTGCGACCAATAAGCTACTGGCCAAGCTGGTGTCTGGCACCTTCAAACCCAATCAGCAGACCACGCTTCTGCCTGAGAACATTGGAGACATCATGGGCCGCCTGGGTGGTCTTCGCAGAGTGCCCGGTATGGAAGCTTTGCTTTGGTAGTTGGAATTATTACCGTGACATCGAACTACATAATCTACAGTTGTTACATTAACCACTCTATCCTGCTTCTATAGCAGTGTTTCTCAAACTGGGGCCCACAACATATTTCCATGAAGAGTAGAGTAAATTACTCCAAATGGTTTTTAAGATGTTCTGAAATGTCTAAGTGGCTCAACAATTATTTGAATCTAATCTAATCTCAGGACTGGATTATGCTAGATGTTCTGCGGGTCAACTAAGAAATATCTCATTATTTATTTACAAATCTCATTATTTTGGAATGTAATTGTTTTAACTAGCGTCTTTATTAACCCATGTTGAGGTTTGTGTTCTAATTATCCACTTGACTTATTTTTCCTTTTTTTATTTTAATGTTTTTTCTGCCTAATGTGATCTCGGCATCATTGAAAATGAGGGTTCAGCCCTCAATGTATCCCCGAGAACTAAATAAAGCTGAAATGAATGCTGTTTGGCTTTGTGGAACAATGTCATTCAAACAAAGGTTTCATTCATAATAGTATTCAATCTTAAAAGAACCTGTTTGGATGTGGTTGTTGCTTATACTTCTACACTTGTACAACTAAATTATCAGGCAGACGGCAATACAATCACTGACACTACTAGATTCCTATTTTACTATAAAATTGCCATGATTAATTGTTAGTGTTCATTGGTTTCTTATATGGCAATAAAATGCTAATTTTTCTAATGTTGCTCGTAAGGGGTGGGTCATCAAACCAGTAAGAGACTCCGGGCCCTGGGGTTGGTCAGTGTGCAGGACCTTCAGCTCTTCCCGCGGGCTGAACTGGTGAGGGAGTTTGGAAGCCCAACCGCCCAGCGTTTGGGGAACTTGTCTCTGGGCATCGATGGCTCCCCTGTCACACCCTCTGGGGCACCTCAGGTGGGCGAGGACAACCCTGCAATCATCCGTGCACCCAGACACGTTTACAAATGTCATGCCGTACAGAGAACGGCCGTTCAATCATTACGTAAAGACAAGTTTTTTTTTTGTTTGTTTGTTTTAGTCTCTCAGTGACGAAGACTCCTTCAAGAAAATGTCCACAACTAAAGAAGTTTTCCAGAAGACTCAAGACCTTCTAAGCAGCCTGGTGGAGAGGTGGGGGGGCGGGCGACGTCATGACAATTTTAACGTCCGTTAAAAAAAACTGGGGTCCACCGAACTGGAGAACGCTTGGAGTGAAACCGTTTTTGTTCGTCAACTAGAATGCACAAAGACGGGAGGCAGCCTCAGACCTTCCGACTCACCATCCGAAGATACTCGGCGACGAACAAGTGGTTCAGCAGGGAGAGTCGCCAGTGTCCCATCCCCAACTACCTAGGCCAGAAGATCAGCTCAGGTATTGATATGTCCTAGTCGCTAGCATGGAGTGATTGTAATCTGTTTATATCTGCACAATCTCCGGTTAAAGCAGAATATTACGCTGTTACAACACATTACATTAAACCGCGTCACATAACACATTTTTTCCAAAGGGACTTGGAGTAAGTGCGTTTGTAAGCGTTCGCATTTTTATTTTTATTTTTTTATTATTTTTTAATCATTAGAAGTTTTATTCCACACATTGTTCATCTTAGGCAGTAGTGATGCTGTGGCCCAGTTGGTCGCCATGGCGGTGAAGCTCTTCCACAAGATGGTGGACGGCGGTGCGGCGTTCCACCTCACGCTCATCAACGTCTGCTTCGCTAACCTGCAGTCCAGGGGACCCGCGGCCTCCGGCAAGGGAGCCATCACGTCTTTCTTCAGCCACAGCGCGTCTCCTGGAAAATCCCAGAGCTCTTCACAAGATCAGGTAGGACAGGATTGTTTTCACTTTCATTCGTAGATGCCCTATCAATAGGCCTGGACAATATATCGTTGTCGTTATTATGATTTTATACCAGATGTCGTCTGGGATTTAGTTTATTGTGATATAGTTAAATGTTGTATTTAAGCAGCATTACAGTAAAGCAGTGTTAGTAGTCAAGATCGAGTCAAGACGAAGACCAAGGCCAGGACCAAGGACCAGGATCAGACCATACGAGTCCCACACTGCATGACACACTGAAACATGTGGAATTTTCAGTGTGTCATGCAGTGTGGGACTTGTATGGTCTGATGACAATAAAATGTGGAACATGCACACACTGTGTGTGTGTGAGAGAGTGTGTGAGTGTGTGTGAGTGAGTGAGTGAGCAACAGGAACAACAAGTCAAGTTATTGGTTGCATTTGAAGCAGGAAGTTTTGCATCCAATCACAGTCATAATGTTAACAAGTAGATCAGACAATGCACAGGTCATTTGGTGATATCCCCACAGCTGTGGTCTTGACCGATCTTCAAATGAAATCCTGCGTCCTCTTGTCTGAGACCGAGACAAGACCGAGTAGAAGAGACAAAAAGTCCAAAAGCGGTCTCAAGCCCAAGGCCGGTCTCAAGTACTACACTGCAGTCAAGAAATACAACTTAATAATAACTGTAATCAATCTACCTGCTTGTCCACAGTATCCATACTACTAATGTCTGTTTCTGTCGATTACGCACATTTGAGTATTTTTCAAGCTTATAGAGATAATTGTGCGTAATCACCGGGTGTCATGACATTTCACTGCATATATGTACGACCGTATGTGTATGTATGTGACAAATAATCTCTTGAACTTGAACTTGTGTGTAAATATCTTATGAAAACACCAATAGTCATCCCCAAAATAGAATCAAGTTATCAAGGTATTGGTGAGATATTATTGCGATATTTGATTGTGTCTATTATAGCCAGTCCTACTCCATGTCACAATGAAATGCAATAGAAATAAAAATCAGCAAGCAATGGGTGAGGTATTTGACAATATGTTTTGCATTTAATTATGATGCAGTAAATGCGTGGTGTGTGTGTGTGTGTGTGTGTGTGTGTGTGTGTGTGTGTGTGTGTGTGTGTGTGTGTGTGTGTGTGTGTGTGTGTGTGTGTGTGTGTGTGTGTGTGTGTGTGTGTGTGTATATATATATGCATTTATTTTCACTTAATTCCCTTATTTGATTTGTATTTAATTTAGGCGTAGGTCTGCTTCCATAATGCATGTGTTTTGAGAAGATAGATACATGGAGGAACTTGCACTCTAGGATCTTGTTGTGCCTGGCAGTTTCGAAAACCTAGGAATTCAACACAGTCAGTGAAGCACAGTCTGCCCTCAGGTTCAAAGAATTCAGATTCATCCGCGATTCTCCCCCCTCTCTCATCCAATCGCAGGCGTCGCCCCCCAGTGTGCGTGGTCGCCGCACGGATCATGGGTTTGGATGTGACGTAGATAGCAGTTATTTGGAAACTGTGATTACTCAAGACAACTTTCATAAAGTGGCAGCCGCAGAAAGCGCCGCCGGCGCTCCGAGACATCTGCACGGATCGCCGACGACAAAGGGCCCGGTTGTCTCGGCGGCGCCTCCGGACCTGCAGAGAGTGATGTGCAGCACAGGGGGGCCAGAGTCCGACGGTAGAACCAGTGAGGGTCTCGAATTTGGTTGCCGGTTGCCCCCCAATGTTGACCCCGACGTCTTCAGGCTACTTCCCGAAGACATCCAGAGGGAGCTGCTGTCCCCTGCCTTTACGGGCGTCCAGCAGGGCCCCTCGAAACCTGCGGCCGGTCCATCTAGAGTGGACACATTTGACAGCCCCCCTCCACGCCTGTATGCCCCGCAGCTCACCCCACGGCCGTCAACACACTCCCCAAGGCTGGGAGACACAAGACAGGCTGTCAGCGATGCAATGAATACAGCGGACAACCAGACGTCCCCGGGCCCCAGCGTAGCACCAGGACAAGCCACAGTTGAGGCCCAGGGGCCCGGGGCCAGGCCGCCGCGGCTTCTCTCCTCTGAGTGTGATTTTCCGATGAATGTGGACCCCGGAGTGTTCTCCGAGCTTCCCGGGGACGTCCAGAGGGATCTGATGGCTGAATGGAAGCAACAGAGGCCTGTCTTGAAGACACCCTCTTGTATAAAGCAGGGAAGGAACTCATCAGCCAAAGACAAAAAGTCTGCAGTTAAAGGAAATCAGCGGAACAACTTATACAACTATTTCAAACCAAATTAAAGTCTAACCCTTCTCTGTCTTTTGCTAACTGGTGCAATAATAAGAAATATGTATATATTAAAAAAACAATTCTGTGTATATTTTCTAAGTACCTTTTAAAGTTTTGGTGTTAATAAAGTTGGAATGTTTTCTCATACTGTAACTAAGATGCGAAAGAAGCAGTTCAGTTAAACTTTTATTTCAGCTGGATATAAATATAGTTGTCAAATTTCATATTAAATTTACAATAATAGTTTGCTGGACTTTTCTCAAGCATTTAACTCAGTCGACATAAATATTATCTGTTTTTCCATATAGTATTGATTACAATATGCTACAAAAAAACATCAGACTGCACATTCATGACAAACGTTTCCTGTCGTAGTGCACCTTAACAGGATTTAAATGAGTCCTAAGCTCCCTGTTCACTGCTTTTCCGTAGAGCAACATTGTTATGAGATTCAGGATAATTCCCTGATCCTGTTCAAGTGGGGGGCCAGTTCCCATGGAAATCCACATGGTCGACACAGACACAGCGCAGTTCTCAAAAGTTGCAGTTTGATCATGAGCAGCCCAGCCGCCCGGCCTGGTTACTGTTGGCCTCTTAACTCCTCCCTGCATCACATGTGAGGAGGGGAAAGGTTTAACCATGCCCCATCACAGCTCACTATTTATTTTAGCAGGGACTGGTGTCTCGTCCTCCGTATGGAAGCTGGCACATCCACATAGATTGGTAAGCTTGAGGATTATTATTTTTCAAACTGTTTTTGGACTGCTGTTTTATGTATTTTAATTGTTGATGATGCTTTTGGATCATTGGCATAGGGGTTGTGTGGATTCCAGCTTTGCTTTCCCAGTAATTATAACTCATTGAGATGAATTGTAGAGTACTCAGAGTTCATTGACTCTTGGCTGAGTCTTGCTTCCCTGCTTCCCATAGCTCCGCTGGTAATGTACAATCGAATGGCTTTAATCGTTGCTTTAGCTCAGGCACTTTGTTGTGTGATGCAGTCGCATGATAGGAACTTGACGCCAAAAAAATACAGATTGAGGGAAAGAAACAAGAATCTGATTCTCTTGAGGGCTCCGTGACGACCGGGGTTGCCGGGAAATCAAGTGAACTTTTTCTTCGGCCGCTAAATGTGATTTACACGCTGTGTTTTTGCACAAGTGTCTCTGTGGAGGAGGCCCGTTGACCTGAGTGGTGTCACGCAGTGGTGAGCAGTTTGGCGCCGGCCCCCAGTCACAGAACAGGGTATTGTCTTGACAGGCAGGTTTTTTTAGCTCATGCGTTTGAAGGAATGGCTGAGAAAAGGCCAGAGAGGCATTTGACTGCTCATGTGGAAGCCATGCAGCCCTGGTCATGTGCTCAGCCTCTGATCAGCCTCTAATGGCTGCAGAGTTATGACGTCCCGTAAGCTGCTGCTGCTCCTGCAACCCCAGACTTGGAATTTCGGCTATGCTTCCTCGATGTGACCATTATTATTATTATTTTTTTTTCTTCTAGCGCAGGAGTTCCCAAACTTTGGTCCACGGTCCACTAGGGGTCCTTGAACATATCGCAGGGAGGGGCCGCAACAAATTGCTGTTTTTATTTTTTTTATAGTACATATACACTCACTGAGAACTTTATTAGGAACACTATACTAATACTGGGTCGAACCCCCTTTGCCCTCAAAACAGCCTCAATTCTTCTTGGCATGGATTCCGCAAGATGTCGGAAAATTCCTTTGAGATTCTGCTCCATGTTGACATGATTGAATCACGCAATTCCTGCAGATTTGTCAGCTGCACATTCATGCTGCGAATCTCCCGTTCTATCACTTCCCAAATGCGTTCTTTTGGATTCACATCCGAAGGCCACTGAAGAACATTAAACTCATTGTCATGTTCATGAAACCAGGTTGAGACGACTTCTGCTTTGTGACACGGTGCATTATGAGGCTGGAAGAAGCCGTTAGAAGATGCCATGATTGATTGGTATTAACGGCCCAAAGTGTGCCAAGAAAAAACTCCCCATGCGATTACACCACCACCACCACCAGCCCGGACTGTTGACAAGGCAGGTTGGGTCCATGGATTCATGCAGTTGGTGCCAAATTCTGACCCTACGTCTGTGTGCCTCAGTAGAAATGCAGATTCATCGGACCAGGCCACGTTTTTGTCCGGTCTTCAACTGTCCAGTTCTGGTGAGCCTGTGCCCACTGCGGCCTCAGCTTTCTGTTCTTGGCTGACAGAAGTGGAACCCGACGTGGTCTTCTGCTGTTGTAGCCCATCCGCCTCAAGGTTCCACGTGTTGTGCATTCTGGGATGTTGTTCTGCTCACCTCCAACCGCTCTCCGTTGACCTCGCTCAGCAACAAGGCGTTTCTGTCCGCAGAACCGCCGCTCACTGGATGTATTTTGTTTTTCGCACCATTCTGAGTAAACTCTGAAGACTGTTGTGTGTGAAAATCCCAGGAGATCAGCAGTTACAGAAATACTCAAACCAGCCCGTCCGGCACCAACAATCATGTCACGGTCAAACTCTGAGATCACATTTTTTCCCCATTCCATTGGTTGATGTGAACATTAACTGAAGCTGCTGATCCATATCTGCAGGATATTGTGCATTGCACTGCTGCCACACGATTGGTTGATTTGATAAATGCATGAATAAGTACAGTAGGTGTACAGGGGTTCCCAATTGACTTCTCAGTTAGTGGGGTTTTTTTCCACAATACATACATAGGTCATAGTTAGACGGGTTTTTAAATAAAACCCCATGCAACCCCAGAAAACTTTGTTCACGGTCAACGGCGTGTGCCGCCATGTTGCCATGACGTCAGGTCACGGTAAGGTCATCTCGGAAAACTCGGGCCAGATCCTCTCGGATATTTCCCGGAATTCGGAATTCCTTGGAATTCACTTCAAACACTTTGAACCGCTTAACATTTTATTTACCAAATTAAATATTGAAGCGCGTGGCAGTTTATTACAGCCGATTTTTCTCGGGGTGAAAGGGACCTTGCCAAGAAAACGCTTGGGAGCCCCCTGGTCCAGCGTCTCCGGTTGCACTTCATTTACCGAGCGGCTCGGATTACATTTCACTGCATATATGTATGGAAGTATGTATATGTATGTGACAAATAAAAAATCTTGAATCTTGAGAACAACCTTCACGAGAGCGCCTCCGGTGGCGTCTCCCGCCCCCTGGCTGGAGGAATCGACGGCGACACCTAAAAGATTGGCGCTGTGATTTCTGACCCCAGGGAGGAGTCGAGCACCGAGCCTCACGATGGCCGAAGGAGACTACGATTATCTGATCAAGCTCCTGGCACTGGGGGACTCGGGCGTGGGCAAGACCACCTTCCTCTACAGGTACACTGACAATAAGTTCAACCGCAAGTTCACCACCACGGTGGGGATTGACTTCAGGGAAAAGAGAGTGGTGAGTGCCGGGCGGTGGGGGATGACCAGGTCGTTCATAACGGGGGTGGGGGGTCAACATTGACTTGATAACAATCTGAGCAATAGTGATGACTGCAGTAGTATCTGTTGTAATGTTAACCGCTTTACATTCCTAAATTAATTTAGTGATTTTTTTTTTCTTTCCATTATACGTGCTTGTAACTGACTAACTCATTTATTCGGCTCATAATGTTATTGTGAATATAACCGTTAATAATATGATGATTAACTTGTCTGCAATCAAACCCTGTCTTCAGCTGCATGAGAGAACGATGGAATGCATTTTTTTTTTTGAACTCATCTCAAAATCTGAAAGCGTCCCGAGTTCAAGAGGAAAATTTTTTTACGGTTACGCGTTCAACCGATCATTTCCTGTCTTGTATTTATTCATAGGTAAGTGGGGAAAAAAAACCAAAACCTGTTTCTCTCTCATGCTCTGTGGGTTTTGGGGCCGTTAGACCTACACGGGAACGGGTGCCGACGGGATCTCGGAGAGGAACTTCAAGGTCCACCTCCAGCTGTGGGACACGGCGGGACAAGAGAGGTGCCGGGAAAACTCTCTCTGAAATGATGATGCTCATTGTCGTCGTGAGTATGGGAGGTTTCCAGGCGAATCGCCCGCGCTGATCCGACCTGTTCTCCGCCGTTCAGATTCAGGAGCCTCACCACGGCCTTCTTCAGAGACGCCATGGGCTTCCTGCTCATGTTCGACCTGACCAATCAGCAGAGCTTCCTCAACGTCAGGAACTGGATGAGTATGTGTCCATGCACTTTAACTATTATAGGATGACAGTTGGTGGTACTGCACATATCTGTATATACAAATGGCCTATCCCACATACATAACTCTATTCCCTTCTATTTTGTACCCCCACTTTGTATTACCTTTTTGAGTCTTATTTTATTTATATTATTCTTTTCACTAACTGCATTACGTTTGCGTAATCAGTTAGTTGCTAGGTAGGAATGAGGTTAGCTATGATGTTCGGTTTAGTAACTATTGTGCATTATCTCCGGGTGCGTTGCAAAGACATTACACTGCATAAATGTATGAATGTATGTATGTGACCAATAAACCTCGGGAACCTTTGTTGAAACTACCGCACCGGTACTTCATTGAATAGAACTCACATTAGAAGTAAGAATGTTTTGCTTTTCCTTGAGGTAAACCCTATCTTTACCATTGATAACTGATATGGTAGACACAACATTTGACATCACTCCGCGTTAAAAGCTAAAAGAATCGGAAGAATATGCAGAGTCTAAAAGAATTAACGCGATTTAAGAGATTTGGATTCCAGAGTCGGCCGCAGCAAAAAAGCCTTTCTTTGTCTGTGCTCGTGTGCTTTCTGCAGTTCGCTCAACCAGCGCAGTCACCACTATTGTGTGGACAAAAACAACTAATTTGGAGCGTTCCCCTGCTTGTTACCACGCCGAGGTTAAAAATCCAATTACCCTTCTCTCACCATTGTTTGGTCCGAAAATGGCAACGACGTTGTGTCATGAGCTATTAAATGTGTTGTTTTGGTTTTTTTTTCCCCAAATTTTCGGGTCATACTTCTGAAAGCATCGCACAGAGTTTCACAAGGGAAACAAACACGGTATTATTTGGCCAAAAACATGGCCATTTTAAAAATCTTATGTTGCCAAACATTTAGGGTCAAAAAAAAGGTTAATGCTCGAGTTGCTTATAAGTAATTGAATTAAATGGTACTCAAGTTACTTTTAGTCATCACAACATCTACTAATACTCGAGTACTTTACCGGTGCAGTAGCAGTACTTTGACTTCATTCAGGACTACAGAATTCTCTCTCTCTCTCTCTCTCTGTGATGCGGTGTCAGGTCAGCTGCAGGCCAACGCCTACTGCGACAACCCGGACATCGTGCTGGTGGGGACCAAGGCCGACCTCCAGGACCTGAGGGACGTCCACGTCCGGCAAGCCAGAGACCTGGCTGACAGATACGGGTGAGAGCTCAGCGGGAAGCGCCGTCGTCGAGCCGGGTTCAAATCCCGTCGTAGAAAGGCCCTCGCCGGGGTCCCGGACTCTGGGATGTCCGCCGTTTTATATAACTTTAAAAACAGATGACGAATACATTTGTTTACGCTTATCAAGAGGACTTACTGTGACTTGAAATTGTATATGTTGGCCTGAGTCGTACGCTTACGGGGAGGGATAACATGTCATAACATGTCAGTCAACCACTCCAGACCTCTGCTGGCTGTCAATGAAGTTCCCAACCTGCCGCGAAATCCACTTCCTAGAGTTTAACAGAGCTCCTGTGGAGGGTGGTGGCATGAACAGAATACATTGCTACGACCGGTGCAAACCAAATGATACGCCTTTGCAATAAATAAAGCACTTGACGACGCCGGTCGTCAGTTTTGGGGTAAATCCCAGCTGAGCATGACCTTGTGATGGTTGGGCGTGGCACACAGTCGCGTCACGCGTCAGAGGATTAACCGTTGGGGGATGGGTGAATGAAAGAACGGGATGCATGGATTTGTTTTCCTTCGTTTATATTTTTCTATCCAACACGGGAATCCTAGACGCTCCGCGCAAATCGCCGCTGCTTTGATTCGGGTTGAACGCGGGCGTTTTCTCCTGAGACCGTAGACTTTCTTAGGCCTTTAGGAGGATCTGTTCGCCTCAAGACGTGGCGGATTTAGATGTGTTGGACATGCTATGGAAGGGTGGACGGCGCTGAAACCTGGCCGCATCCGGCGAATCGACGAAAAACGAGTTTAATTCACGGCTTACCACTTTAACTTGACGCTCAGCCACCCTTGACAACAAGTCCCACACAAACGCCCAATACTCACACGTACACACGCCTCCCCATCCCATAAATGACTGCTTTTGTTCTGCGTCCGTCACCGGTTCACCACGAGGTGGCCACAGTGAGCTGCTGCTGCTGCTGCGGCGCACACACACACACACACACACACACACACACACACACACACACACACACACACACACACACACACACACACACACGTGTGTGTCTTATCCCTGGTCTGCATTTTTGATTGTACTATCATTATCAAGTATACAAATGCTACTTCCTGTTAACCTCTTTTTTTCCTAGCGTACACATATTTCATTTCATTTTTTTGACCTATTTTCTTTGACTTGCATTGCTCCGTCGTCCGCCGATGCTGCGAGACCTGAGTTTCCTCCCTGGAGATCTCATCTGATCTCATCCCGTCCCCGGTCGTCCTCCTCAGGATCCCATACTTTGAGACCAGCTCGGTGTCGGGGGTGGAGGTGGACAAGGCGGTGAGCACTCTGCTGGACCTGGTGATGAAGAGGATGGAGCAGAGCTCGGACGGACACACTCCCGAGCCCAACGGGAGCCCCGTGGCCAGCCACGAGATCGAGGCCGCGCCCCCGCGGAGGTGCGCCTGCTGAGAGGGCCGCCGGCCGCCTCGGACGGGTCCGGATGTTGTTTTCGTTTATGTTTTGCGTTTAGTACATGCAAGTGTTTCTAAGTTTCCAGGTGAGTGTTTTTTGGGGTCAAATTCCACCATTCTGGGTCCCCGAATCGAATCTCGGTCGGACGCATATGACTGGGTGAAACAAGGATGCGGTTGACAGGATTAGCAAGGACATGAATAGGAACTGGTATCATTTTTGATTGTCAATACTGATAAAATACATTGACCTCCATACGGTTTCCTGAACTGCATTTGTTTTTAAACAATCAATGTTGAAGGTCCCATATCACTGTGAAATATAAATGTGTGTCATTCAAAAAAGAAGGAAATTGCATGCAACGCTTATCGTTTAAAGCGGTAGGCCTAGATGGAGTTTTTTTTAGCTGTAAACTGAAATACATGACTTTTCTCTAATGCAACACAGCAGTCCTGGTCTTTATATTCAATCAAATCGGCGTCAGAGATGTGGGTGTGGCTCAGCAGCGCCATCTAGTGGTTTAAATCAGCACAAAGCGTGCAGGGTGGATGCTGACGTAGATTCGTGTTTTTTGTGGATCTCTAGACCGATCAGCCACAACATTAAAACCACCACTAATAACCACTAACATTGTGTAGCTCCCGTTCGCTCCGCCAAAACAGCTGTGACCCGTGGAGGCATGGACGCCACCTCTGAAGGTGTCCTGTGGTATCTGGCACAAAGACAATAGCAGCAGATCCTTTCAGTCCTGTAAGTTCTGAGGTGGGGGCCCCCATGGATCGGGCTTGTTGTTCCAGCACGTCCCACAGATGCTCCATCAGATCGGATCGGACCATAACTTCGCCCATCCCCACGATGTAGAAGAAAACCTGATTCATCAGACCAGGCCACCTTCTTCCATTGCTCCGTGGTCCAGTTCTGATGCTCACGTGTCCATTGTTGGAGCTTTCAGTAGTGGACAGGGGTCAGGGTTCAAGAGCTGACTGTTCACTTGCTGCCTAATATACAGTATCCCACCCCTTGACAGGTGCCATTGAAACCAGATGATCATTGTAATTCACTTCACCTGTCACCGCCTTTGTTGTTGTGGCTGTTGTGGCATACTGGACATAGTCAGCCTGGACATTGTGAGCGAGAGGGATCGGAGATCTGCGTTGCCCGCCCACTTTGATTATGCACCAGCCTTCATAATCAAAGGGGCGGACAACATGCATCTCTTTCAACCCCTGGTGTTTATTCATTTAAATATTATTTTATTGTTTACAGGCCAGGAGTAGTGGTCTGTACCTTAGCAGCAGTCACAAAAATGACTATTTTAGTATTTACTTAATTTTCTATTTGCTGCACCGCAAGGCCATCTTTATCAAAGTTCCATTTAAATATTCTATACTGACGTTTATCACATAATGGTCAAAATGGTGAAGCCACTAACACAACAATACAAATGCAGTTTCACCTGTAAATGACCCAAAAATTCCGTTCAATGGGACATTCTCACATTTTTAAGTTGATGTAAAAAAATATCTACCGCGATTTCAAAAAGGTCACCGAAAAATACAGTTTTTATTCGACACATTGAGGCATTGATGGAAGGGATATGCAGGCACATCATATGTATTTTTCATCATGGAGTATAATTGAAAAAAAACGTTTAAGCCATGGTTACATTTCGTATGTGAATGATCACGATTTCTGTTACAACAACCAAGATAGTAAAGTCCTTTACATGAGTTATGACTTTTATACCACATGTACATCAGTAGCTAAGCTTTATTATGGACTATGTAATAAAATTGCTCATGCAGTTTAAAGAGACTGTAAAAATGTTAAAGGGCTTTCAGGGTGAATGTTGTCAACCAAAGTAGGCAGCGTTTATGGAAAAAAAATAAAAATCACAAGTTGAGGTTTAATTAATAAACGCCAAAATACTGCACAAGTACTTATGTTGATTTGCCGCCCGCCCGGAAGGACACAGAATCGTTAAATCATTCGCTATTTCATGATACAAACCTTGTCACTGTCAACTCAAAGTTAATTTTGAGAGCTGAGGAAACAGCTTTGAGAGGGAAAAAAATATATATATATTTCCAACATTCATCTGAGTGCAATTGTGTCACAAAAAAACACGAGGGTAAAATTCCTCCACAGTGCCACGAAAACAAAAAGCCAGGAATATGGTTTTAACGAGTAACTAGCTGATTCCCATTAGTTATCAAATTGTTAAAAAAAAACAAAAATAATAATAATAAAAATTCCCCTTTCTTCACAATATGCCATAAATCTCAAGTCACTGGGTTAAATAACATTGTTTTTCCAGTGCTCTTTGGTGTACGTACAAAACATTCAAAGTGTGATGACAGAATTGACACAAACCGATGCAGCTAAAGTATAACTAATAACAATAATAATAATAACAAGAATAAGAATAAGAAGAAAAAGAGGAAGAAACATCAGATCCGAGTTAGGAGAGTTGTCTTCTGATTCGTGCTGGGCTTTGAGGTTGTTTTTGTGAGCCAAAATGCCAACCTCGCTCCGCTGAGACGGGAAAAGTTTGAGCGGGATAAAAAATAAAAATAAAAAACAATAAAAGATATTATTTCTGTCGTGGTACAACTGAAGCCTCAAAATCTTTGTTGGTTTTTTTTCTTTCTCTCCAAACAAACCCTTTGTCTCGTGCTGCACCAGAGCGGGAAACGACGTCGCACCCAAACCTTTGCGCTTCGGCGTGAGGGCGTGGTCGGCGGGCCGTGAGGTTCTCAACGTGGTTTGGTTTCACTCCCCGGGGCAAGGATACTTTACAAAAAATAAAGGTTTTTTGTTTCTTTATTCGACGGGAACAAAAAAATAATAATGCAACGACCAAGTAGAATTTTGGTCCCTTGGAAAGTATTAAAGGAGCTAGATATGTTCGGGGGGTTGTTTTGATTGTTGTTTTGATGTTTTTGTTTTGTTTTTGTTTTTTGTTTTTGTTTGCCTGAAGACGTCTTTCATATAAAATCAGGGGTCGTATCATAAGGAGCTTGCCACTCGGAATATAAACTATAGCAAAGAACTGAAGTCGCGCCCCCAAAACTGTCTCCAAAGTGGTTGTACAAAAGGAGCCTTTAACATCTGTTAGTGCCTCTCGCATGCAATGACATTCAGGTACGGATCATGCTCCTCCAACAAGATGCAGTCGGTCATGAAAGGGGAGTTTCCCTGCGTTATCTCGCCGCTTCAGGGCTCCCGGTTCGGCTGCGTGTTTAAATAATCGTTTTCCGGATGAAACCTGTTCCTCGGGCCGCGTGCCATCACCTACAAATGCTCCGAACCTCCGCTCCTACCGGAATCACGTACCATTCTAGCTTTCCCGATCGTAGGTTTGGGAGGTTTTTATTTTTAACGGTGACCTGACGCAAAACGGACGACACTGACTGAGAAGCCTTCGGAGGAATCGCGCGGTTCTTATTTTTTTTTTCCTGTTCCCGTCGTCACAAAATACGGTTCGCCCCTGGCTTTTTTTAATTTTATTTTTTATGTCGTTTTTTTTTTTGTTTGTTTGTTGTTTTTTTTTGGAATGTTTGTTCTCATTTTTCCGAGAATCTCTACGGATAAAAAGTCTCCGGACGACGCGGCGACGGACGCTATAGGGTCGAGTATTGTAAACAAACACGGTATTCCACAGCGGTTGCAGACGTTCTCCAAAAACACAAACACGGAAACACGGCGTCTGTTCTACTGTTGAAACATTGAGTCTGATAACAAAAAAACACTGATCTAACTCCATCCCTGAGATTAGGCAGTGGTTAGAGCGCGTAGAGTCAGTATACCTTTGTTAGGGGCCTGGAGGACGGGGTTTCCCCGCCCGGCAACGGGACGTGCGCCGACTCGGGGGGAAAACATCTGGATGGTCGGGACGCGGTCGCCATGACGGGGAGGTGCGCGGATGTTTGGACGGTCGGTCATTGCGCGCCACCGGAATGGCGCCGCCCCACTAGGTCGCCTATCTCTGATTTCGATGAAACAAGGCCGTCGAGATGTTTCCGTTTTTGGGAATATTAAACATTTTCCCTGCGTTTGCTTTTGCTCTTACGTTGCAGGAACAGCTCGCCGCGTTTTTTTTTTTTGTTGTTTTTTTTTTTTGGCCCTGACCCGCCTGCACGTGCGTCTCAAACATGTCTCCGCCATTCCACAACAAACGAATACTGGGGTCTCCTTCCGAGCAGAACTGTCCCCTCAATTTGAGACCGCGTTTTGTCTGAGTCAAGCCCTCTGCCGGCAGCCATGCAAAAAAAAACAAGAGAGCAAGGGGCAGCGAATGAGAAGAACGTCTTAACCCGGTATCGAACCGAGCAGGCCACCCGAGCAGCAACGCGGCCACGATGGGTCCAATCCAAACGTCCCGGGTGGCCCCGACGTCCCCCTGCGGAAAAAAAAAACCCTCAGAGAGAGAGAGAGAGAGAGAGAGAGAGAGAGAGAGAGGCTGGATGCCAGTGGCGTGACTGTGCGTATGTGTGTGTGTGTGTGTGTGTGTGTGTGTGTGTGTGTGTGTGTGTGTGTGTGTGTGTGTGTGTGTGTGTGTGTTTCGGAATGCGGATGTCGTGAAATGTCTCGCCGAGCGTCTCGTGACTCGCGGCGGATCCGTCACAACAAAGAGTCGACTCGCTTCGCATCCGGGGCCGCCGCCACCCCCCACCCCACCCCACAGCCCGCCCCCCCGGGAGCCGCCCTCCGGACCGCTAGGCGCAGTGCGACAGGCTGAGCTTGGTCACGCCGTCGCCGTGCATCTTGTACAGCAGCTTGAACTCGCTGGGCAGCTGGTGCGTCTCCTGCCACTTGGTGGTGAACTTGGTGCCCTTCTTGTCGTAGTAGTGGTACGGCAGCTCCTTGCCCGTGTTGGGGTCCCAGCCGAAGGGCCAGAAGCCGTACAGGTGGATCTCCTCGCACATGGCCGAGGCCAGCGTGTACATCAGGATCCCGGTGCTGAGACGCTTGGGGGACAGGTTTTTGGTCTTCCAGTATCTGGAAGCCAAAAAGGACAGAAACACATGAGGTCCGATTTTATTCCCCCCCCGCGGGCAGAAAAAACAAACAGTGCACGTCGAGAAGGGGGGAGAGGAGGTGGAGCGGAGGCAGTCAGTACCAACAGGTGGTCGCGGCAGTGAAGCAATAATTACAGAAGGTTGTGGGTGTCCCAAAAAAGCGGTTCCAGGCTGAAGGGGCCAAAGTCCCGTCTCCACCCCCCCCCCCCCCCCCCCCCCACTTGTTGTGAAGTGTAGACATGGAAATGCAGCCTTTAATTCAGTTTTACAGTTTAAATGTATATGTATATATAACTTAACAACTTATTGCACAGCTCCCTGCTCCACTCAATCCAATCCACTCAATTGGAAACATCGAGTCTAATTAAAGTCTCTGCGATGATAAACTTCTCCTTTATGAATGAAATCCTATGAATTACGTTTGATTTCTGTTAATTATTTCATTACAAGTACATCAGTTAACAATTTTCAGTCATAGGAGTAAGAGAGATAGATAGATTACAAATATAAATCAACATAAAGACTAAAGATAACATATATATATATACACATACAATATATAATAATCCGAGAAAAATAAACAAAAAACGAAATTCACATTCGGACAATAGCAGGAAATACATAAGCATAAAAAAAAAAAAATTATATATATATATATATATATATATATTACTGTATATATATATATATACACACACACACACACATAGACACACACACACACACATACATGTGCTGTGTAACAGGGTGGAAAACAAAAAGGTTCTAGCTATGTAAAGACAGATAGATGTACAGGCAGGCAGGCAGGCAGGCGGATGGACGGGCTTATTAATTAACTGATTGATCGATTGATTCTTACTTGTTGACGTCCTGCATGATGTTGCCCGGCCAGGCCAGCTCGATCTTCAGCTGGCCCTTGTGCTCAACAAAGAAGTCCACCAGGGTGCGGGTGACCGTGGCCGAGGTGTGGAGGAAGAAGGCCGGGATCCACAAGATGGCCCCCTCCAGCTTCTTCAGGTTGAGGAAGAAGTTGTTGCGGTCCTGGATGGTGAGCAGGTTGTTGTAGTACCGCTCCAGGATGCTGGGGTTGAAGGTGGTCATGTTGGTCTTCCTGCCCACGTCCTTGTAGTAGACCTCCGTGGGGGCGAAGTTGCAGCGGAACACAAAGTCGGCCTGGTCGATCTCGTCGCCGCAGCGGCTGCCGGTCAGGATGCCACTGTTGCCCACCACCGCGCACACGTTGTAGTGCTTGTTGTAGATGGGGGAAACGTCGGGCAGCAGCGACTTGAGGTTGTTGCTGATGGAGAACACGTACTTGTTGCTGGAGTAGTCGAAGTGCATCAGCTGGCCCACGCGCACGCCGCTCTTGGTGAGGGAGAAGTTGTTGGCGATGTCGATGAAGTGGAAAATCTCCTTCCTGCAGAAGAAGAAGAAGAAGAAGAATCTTTAATTATCACACAACACACCACACTACCACACACACACGCACACGCTTTGGATGGTGGCCGGTGAAATGAGGCCTCTGCGTTTGACCCATCCTGGCTTGTCCTTCCTCCGGGGCCACAGCCAGGAGCAGTGGGCAGCATTCGTGGACGCGCCCGGGGACCTGGTGACGAGTGTCCATCGCTGGTCAGACGATGATGTGGGCATGTTTTTGGTGGGGGTCCGGACTGACGTTAGGTGGCGGAAAAACCCCACGTGAGCACGGGGAGAACATGCGAACTCCACACAGAAAGGCTCCTATTTGGGCGATGACCCGCCCGGAGTACGAGGGAACGTCACGCACACGCACGCACACGCTCGCACACGCGCGCGCTCTCGTAGCGTTAGAACAGCTAGAATCCCCCGGCCAGATGTGTGATCCCCTGTGATCTATCTGGGATATTTTTGGGGTGGAATAAAAGAGAAAGGTATCGTGTAAATGCGTGATGCTGTGTTTTTTAAGAGACTTGTGGGCTGTCCCCGCCATCAACAGGTGCAGAAGGTCAAATCAGCACCTTCTTTTGCTCCTTGACTAAGCGAACCTCCGAGTAAGGGAATTGAAAACGACAACGGGAAAAAAAAAAAAGGGTGTGGCGCAAAGCCACCCCTACCTTTGGAGATAGAAAGCCGTCCTGTTGAACTTCCATTTGGAGGGTTTCCCTTGGAGCTCCTCGTTCAGGGCGTTGGTCAACGGGATGAAGGACGGGTCCAGAAAATTCATGGCAAACTGAGACCTGAGAGGCAAAAACAACAAACAAACAAAAAATAAAAAATAAAAATCAATGTGCGGTCTAACTGTGACGGGAGACAAAAGGGGATCGAACACGCCCCACCCGGCACCCTCCAGACGGCTCTGCTGAATCAAGGCGACATACACCGCACGCTGTACATTCCGTTCACGGGGTCCATTTCGGAATCAGTGTCATCAATTATTTGGCCAAGTACATTTTCACGTGGGGGTGGGTTTGACTTGACTGTGGGAGTTGGTTCACAGACAAGCAGCATGAAAAAAACCAATAAATACTATATACACTGTATACTATATACACTATATATTATATATACAGTATGTGAAGATGGGGATAAATTAAAAAGCCATGGCAGGGGCTGTAGGTGGCAGCATAGTACTGAGTGTAGGTATAAATATGTTTAGTGAATATCTCTGTAATCCACTGAAGGAAGAAATATCTTGACAATAATAAGAATAATAAAATCACTGATGATGATGATGATGATGATGATGATGATGATGATGAGGACAGTCGCGTCCAGGCTTTCCGTTGGATCCCCCCCGGACTAGGCCACACTCCAGCGGGGGTCCAGGCCCCGGGTGCCGCTGCGTCCGTCCACACCGTAAACAAGAGCAACACAGGGGGGCGGCGGGGCCCGCTCACGACTCACCGGAACCCGGCGTGGAACATGATCCTGGGTCCCCCCATGTCGTATTTGGAGGAGGCGAGGAAGCTGTCCTTCCTCAGCGAGACGTAGCTGATCAGGGACAGGATGAGCAGGGCGACGCTCAGGATCACCAGACCCAGGGCGTTCCCGATGCGAACCATGTTGGCGCGTCTTCAGCCGGCGGCGGGCGGGACCCGAGGCGCGACCAGGACCGGGAGCGGGACCGGGAGCGGGACCCGGGTGCCAGGACCGGGAGCGGGAGCCGCAGGACCAGCCTCCTCAACGCGGGGGATGCTGAGCGCCTCTAGAATAATGGCCATTCATCTCCTGTTATTCTTACGTATTTGTGTTGTTGTTGTTGTTGTTGTTGTTGTTATTTATTATGGGTGTAAAATGGTCTCCTCGGTGCTCTCTCATCCTGCAGCCCCCTCTCTTCCTCCTCTTCCTCCTCTTCCTCCTCCTCCTCCTCCGATCAGAGACGCATCACGGCTGGAGAGACGCGTCAACACCCTCCCCCTCCCCCCCTCCCCCCCGGTCCCCAGAATAAAAGAGCGCTTGTCCCATAATGAAATGAAATGCTCGCAAATCACCAGCCAGGGCCTCGGCTTAACACTGACATGTCATACAATGCACGCGGTGTCTCGGAAATCCGGATGTTTAGTGTGTGTGTGTGTGTGTGTGTGTGTGTGTGTGTGTGTGTGTGTGTGTGTGTGTGTGTGTGTGATGGGGGCGGGGGGGGGCAAAACTAAATTCCACCGAGAAATGAGCAGCGCACCAGGTCCCATCAGGCTTTGGTTCATTTTTTTTTTTTTATTGGTGTATGACGTCACACGTGTGATCCGATTTGGAAAGCCTCTCCCTCTGTTCACATTTGGCTCAATTAATAATCGCGACTATTAATCAAGACCGTTGACTGGTCCTTTTGCGTCTGCGCATTTTGCATGTACCCTCATTGTGCACTTTGTTAGGTACACCTGTACAATCCAGTGTGGTCCAACACACCAGCTCTGCCGTGTATTTTGTTTTATGTTACCAATCATGTTCAGGTCTTTTTTGACGCTGTCATAGAAGGTGTTAATTAAATAGTGTTTTAGCATCACGGCCATGGTTTGGTGGTGGTGTTGTACTGGGCTGCATTTTACTCAGAGGCGTTTCTTATATTCTGTCCCCCTCAGGCGTGCCAACGGGGAGGACAAAACAATAGAAAACACCATTCAACTGGGACCTCAGTCATAAGCATATAATTGAATTCACACTTTAATTATCATAAACTCCATAAAACTAGAATTCATGGCAGAGCTGGTGTCTTTGGATTACATTGGATTGTACAGGTGTACCTAATAAAGTGCACAATGAGTTTCTACTTTTCCTTTAAATGTTTCTTTATGCTGTAATTTTTAACGTTATCTATGTCCTATTTCTACTAATCATTTCCGTTGTTCTGCATCGTTTGCAATGAGTGAAGATCGGCAATGAAGACATACAAAAAAAGGATATGAGCAGACCAAAATCTTGTTTATAAAAAGATTTTTTTTGGACGGTTCATGTCCCCGCCGTTATGCTGCCATTCTGTTGTTACGTCGATATACAGTACAGTACACAATATAATATTCACATGACAAATGTTTTTCTTCGTTTTTACATGTTATGTACATTTTTTTTTCAGTTTTTGAAAATATATATATATATATTTTACAACAGGCTAATCTCAATCACAATTAACAATATCCATTCACAATGCAACACTTCCACTCAGTTTCCATGCATATACATACAGTCCTTAATAATGCTACAATCATCACATTAGGTTTGTGTAGGCATCACACTTGTATCATCTTGAGTATAAAAACCGTAAATAAAAATAAACGAAGTCTGTTAAATGTGCCGGTGTACCAGCAGGCGTTCAACAGTTGATACACGCTATGACTGACATCATGAATTGAAATTCTGCTGCTTCGTAACAGAACGCATCCTGGAATGTGTCAAGCTCGGACACAGATTGACACAGAGAACATCTCAAAACACCGGAAAAAAATATTGTCGTCGAGCTGCCGAGATATTGCAGTTTCAGTCGCGTGTAGCCGTATTAAAGTACAAAACAGTAAGGAAGTAAGGAACAGTAAGGAAAAACGGGTAACAGTAAACTGGGTTGGCACATCGGCACGTGTTAAACCTGCTGCGCGGGGTTCTAACGGTGCGCTCAGTCAAGTAACAGAAACGGGTTCATTCTGAAACACGGGGAAAAAAAACACATAAAAATAAAACTGTTACAATTCAGGGACGACCCATCGCTAGGGGTGGACGAGCAGCACGCCTCACTTCCTGCTGGCGTGGTAGGCCGCTGGGAAGAAGGCTCCCTCCCCGTCACTCCCCGGGGATCCGCAGGGGCTTTCCTCTCCGCAGCTCATGTCCTCGCACGAGTCCTCGCTGTGGAAGGAGGAGACGTTAAGTTGGCAGGAAACGGCCCGAAAGCTCTTTCTTATATTGGTTGCTCTCGGAAGAAAACTTCCCAATTCCAATTTTCGTGTGAATCAATAGTTGATTCTATTAGAAACGTCATTGTTCTTAAAATTGGGATAATCAGGTGTACAGCACGAAGTGCGGGAACCCTATTGTTTTTGTTCTGATTATTATTCTTCTAGCCATTCTCCACTGAAACTGTAAAACCCACGGCCGTTTTGTATTTTGAATTTGATTCAATTTTTTTTTTTTTTTTTTAAACAAAATTGGACCACAGCATGTCTGGACTGCCCCAAACACAATGTACCGACTTGATTTATGCTATGCTCCATAGTTTTGCCGCAAATAATTTTCAAAGTTTACAAAAAATGTCTGAGTGGGGCCTATTTGACATAATCTGCCATAACTCATCAACGCATTGTGCCATCATCATCCAATTAAATAGATATGTGCAGGATATGACTCTGAGGCACTGTGAAACATCTGCTGTATTTAGGTCAATAGGTGGCACTATGGCAATCACATTACTTTCAATGACGACGTCTCATTCCGCGTCATTTGCTTCCTGATTTTTCCACCTTTTTGAATAAAGTCCAAATTTTTTTTTGGAACCCCTCCTACAAATTTGACCCAAATGAACAAAATGGCCACTGTCAGCCAATAAAATGTAAAAACAACTGAAATTTTACTATGACAGTGAACCATTGAAAGAGCCAACTAACTCCTCCAGTTCCATGTTGAACTGCATCACAAACACCAAGAACATGATGTCCTCTGTGAGGAATAGGAAAAAACTGACAATAAATGAAAACGTGCACATAAAAACAGTTGGAAACACGCGTCAGGAGGAATGGCGAGACCGGCCAAGAAGTATTGCGACGATGATACTGCAGCAGGCTTTTTGCTCAAGAACACCCAAAGACCTTTTTTAAATTTTTGCCTGAAAACTTCCTGTGAAGAATTTCACAACGGCGCCGTCTTTTCTTCTGAGAAGTGTGCAACGCTTAAGTAAGTTCACATATTATTTTGTACTTTTGATTCTTATTTCCGTCTTTGGCTTGTTTTCACATTGTTGCGATTTCTGCGACTGACCTGGATCCTGTGCAATGCTGCCTGCATTTATATTTATCATTGTATGAGTTGAGGATCTTCTTTGTATCCCTGGACACAATTAATAACGCCCTAAAACCCAATACATTGGTTGTTAAAAAAAAAACGATAAAGGAACAGAACGTCATTGTATTATCTGATTCTTAAAATGACGAAGATGTGAGAATTTACCTTCTGGGTGAGGTTTTCATAGGACAGTGACCGTAATTGAATTGCTAAACGGTGCATACAGACATAGTACCGTGCCATCCTCCGCCTTCATTCCGGAACACTGGCATTTTCAATTAGGTTAAGAGCAGCGGGATGACGCAGGATTATTCACCTCTCGCTCTCGTCCCAGCTCCCCTCTGGGATGGTCGGCAGGCCCGGGACGCTGAAGCGATTGGCCTGCAGATTCTGCGCCGTCCGCCTGGACACGATCCACACCAGCTTCTTGTTGTCCGGCTTGGTGCACTGGCTGGAGTAGTACTCGGTCATGCACCTGGCCACCAGCTCCCTCCAGTGCAGCAGCTCGCCGTCACTGATCTGTGACGAAACGGGGGGAAACGAGCGTCTTGAGTCGTCGGCGCGGCAGAAATAGAGCTTCAGCGAACGCCGTAACCACCGCCACACTTCTGCTTCTTTCTGCAGACGCGTGACTTTATTCACGCATGGCCATTACACATAATAAGATTCAAAAGGCACGCAATGCTATATGAATGTAAACAAGACAATGTAAACAAGGCTTGTATACTTAGGCAATACTACTAAATGTTTGCCCAAGGACCATACCTGTTCCAGATGACAGCTCACATTTTGAGATATTTAATATTATCTCTTTTTGAGGATTTTGGAAAATTCTAATGATATAAAATAAAATTATCTCCTGGTCCTTCTGCCAATTTACAGTAACATCATTTTTTGTGCAAGGTACTGAATTTAGTAATTTTTTTGTATTTGGTAAAACAAAGCCTTTCCGCCCTCAACAAATAGAAAATATGGAAGACAGTGGACAGAATAAAAATGCCCCGCCTCGATAGTAACACCAGGAGAACGCCGCAGGTTTATGTGACGCGAAAGAAGCAGCAGCTGCAGTCGAGATCACGCTGTTTGCTTACCTTAATGTTCTTTTGGAACTGTTGTACAATCTTCATCATGGTAACTGACTTGAGGGCTTTCACCTCCTGGGCGATGAGGGAGAGAGCGAGCACCGATGGCTGTCAGGGGGGGAGAAGCGACAGAGTTACACAACGCAGGAGGCAGAGTGAATGTTACTATGCTGTTAAAATTCGCCCGGGGACAATCCTTACTTTTGCCTTAGAGAAAACAAGTCGGCATATGCAGGCTTTTAGTTGCGCTTCCAGTCTCCCAATGCTTGGGAACTCCTCCCTTAAAATATAGAAGGAACCCTCATGTGATCCTCCAGCATTTTTCCCACAAAGAAGAATCGACCAGCACCGAGAAAAATGAAATAACTCACACGTGAAACTAATCCTAATAATAATAACAAAGGCTTACCTTCCAGCAGACAGGGATACGAAGGCCGAGTGGTAGAGGTGTAGGAAGGTTAAGGCTGTCACTGCTTTGGCTTCCAGACTGAGCTTCTCTGAGATGATCTTCTCCATACGGCAAAGGTCCGACACGGTGAATTTGCTTTGGCTGATGCGGATGAGTTCGTGAGTGGGCGAGATGTTGCACTCCTCCTCGACCATTTTGGCTGCGATGTGGAGACAGCACACTCCGATGCAGGGCAAGTGTTTGGGCTGCACCTGCAGGAGACACCGAGGCGGCGTGAATAACAAGAGATGAGTTAGCTAGATAGCAGCAGTGAAGTCAGGCACGTTAAAAATAAAAAAATGGATAAAAGTAAAATAAAATAAAACACACCTTCATAATGGCGAGGAATCGGTCCAGAAGATTCACAGCTTGAACAAAAGTCTGGGTGCTGTAGCCAAAGAAATTGGTCAGGCCCCACAGCTCCTCCACCTTGGAGTCCCTGCATTTCCCGGAAACTGCATTCCGGTTCTGAGAACACATAACCGAATCACAGATCAGATCAGAAACCTGTGTCGAGTTTGGAAGCAATAAAACACGCCCCTCCACTTTTATTTATTTATTTTTTAATCACTTCTCAAAACCCATTTTTATAGATCGGCGTTTCAAGAGGTTTGTTCGTCACATACATATACATACTTTCATACATATATGCAGTGAAATGTAATGTTTATGTGATGTCGCCCCTTTTCTTTATCTATTTTTTTTTTTACTTATTTATTTTTTCCTTTTTATTTATATTAATTATTATATTATATTGTATCTATTTATTTTTTCTCTTTATCCGCTTTTACAATTTAATGAAGTAATTTCATTCCTGTTTATTAAAATGTTCCTCTCTCATTCATGATCTGAACACTGCTATTTAATCTATCAAAGCACTTTGTAAACTGTGTTTTTAAAAGGTGCTATACAAATAAATGTATTAATATTTTTATTATAAACATACTGTACCATACCATTCAGCACAGCCAAACAACAGTTTCAAAACAAGTTAAATGCATGGGTTACATTGGGTTACCTCTGCTGGGGCCGACTCGATGATCTTCAGGCCGGAGTCCCTGGGAAGGAAGTTGGACTCCTGCACACAACAGGACTTCAGCTCCTTCAGGATCAAGCTGTCAACGCTCTGGAAGTCCTTCATCCTGGACAAAAACAACATCGCATGTTTTGCTTGTCAACGGATCGGGGGAAGGGGACAATTAAAGTCGGGCTGCTGAGCCGCGCCCACTGGGTGTCGGGTATCCCGCTGGACCGACCGCCCCCAGAACAACAACCGCTCGATTATCGATCGATCTGTATTATATCTCCCCGTTGTAAGCAACGAGCGACTATAAATCAGGGGAGAGGTGGCAAATGTAACCATAATGATAAATATTAACGTCGCACAATTCGGATCTGATGTCGGGTTGTGAATACGCTAAACGGAGAGAAAACCAATGCCCTTGGGTAAACTTTAAACAAAAGCGGTTTAATTGTTTACCGCTATCGTTTTAGGCGCACCCCCCAATTAAAGCGTACATCCCAAACTGGTATTTTCAGCTGAGAAATATATAAATATGATGAAGGAATTTAACCCATCTCTGGTTGACCCAGTGACTCCTTTTCTTACGGCGCAGTCGGGGAGTGGACGCCTGCGAACAGCAACAACAGCTGAGAGAAAAACTGGGTCAACCAACACAGCGACTGAGACGGATCGTATTGGGGGAAAGAAAACTAGACAGAAAGAAAGAAAGAAAGAAAGAGAGAAAGAGAGGCTGAACCGGCGATAAACACCACAAACATAACACAAATGTTATTCGCCCGTCGATCGGCGAACAAACAGCTTCCAACGGTCGCAAACAAACGACGGACAAGACAATCGACGGACAGCCGCTGGGCGACACGGCTAACGTTAGCATGCTAGCCGCCTGGGAAGCGTCGGGAAAGCGACGTTATTTCTGCTCCTACCTTGCCACAAGAAGGCGGCAGTGTCCCCCGAGACGGCTGACGAAAGTACTCAGATATCCATGTTTGAGGCTCGACGGCGACGGTCTTGAATGTGGAAACGGGCGCTGCGCTGCGGAGCGGAGCAGCGGGGGGGGGGGGGGGGCGGGTCCGCCTTCAAGAGTCCGAGTAAACAAACTACAGCCGGACGTCGTTTAAACTACGCTGACCGCCATGCACCGCGGCGCAACGCCCCGCCCCGCCGGCGACCAGGCTGCCGCTGCGTTCAAACCCCCTGGAAGAGGTGGGAACTATGTGCATCCAACTTCAAGATTTTTTTATTTGTCACATACATATACATACTTCCATACATATATGCAGTGAAATGTAATCGAAATACTGATCAGTGACGGAAGAAGTCCTGAGGCATTTTTACTTTGGTATATTTACAAATACCCGGACACAAAGGTACTCTCGTATGAGGGAAAGTTACCCTTTTAGTGCCTCTTCAACTTA